>NW_022631025.1:16317500-16602500 GCF_010015895.1 Lontra canadensis | reverse complement strand
ATTGAATTGGAATCCTTTCCAAGACAAGAATAGTGCCCCCAAGGTAGCCCACCTTCCTAAGGAATCAATGCTATATTGTAGTGTGATGTTGTTCCATCAGCATCTCCTTTCCAGCAAGGCAAATAAAGAACATTTTATTGTGTTTGTTTTTCACCCTTTCGCTCCCAGATCTCTGAAGGTAGATTTGCCACTATAATTCATTCTCCACCTGTGGATGGGCAATTCTATACTGACCTCATTGTACTGACAAAAACACATTTGTTTTTGGCCCCTGTGCTGTCTTTTTGCAAAGCAAGGATATTCAAGTGTTCACAGACATAAAAATAGCATCAGCTCTTTGCTAAAAAAAAAAAAATCATCTTCCTGTTAGTCCAAATTAACTTCATCTTTCCGATTAAAAACAACAACAACAACAACAACAATGACAAAATCCCAGACCCTCACAAAGAATGGGCTTCTTAATGTTCAGGTGGATAGCTGATATAGATTTTAGTTCTTTCATCTAAGAACTAAGGATCTAAGTGTGTCTGAGTGTTTACTTTCTGAGTTCATTCAATACTGCTGAAATGGACTTTGACATCAGACTGATGTAGTTTAATTTCAAGCTCATTGCTTACTTGCTTACCTAGGACATGGTATTTACCCTTCATCGCCTCATAGTTCCCAGATGAGAAAAAAGAGGATAGTCATAGAACCTCACATTTAGAGTTGTTTTGAGGTTTACAGAAGATACTGGTCCTAAAATGCGCGCAGTGAATTATTAACAAGCGTTAGTCAACCGTTGCTTACTCAGATGTTTTACGGGGTGGGTTACTGTTGTATTTGGACTTACTGATCGCTACTTTGTATTTGGGAAGGTGAAAATGCACGTTTTCAAATTTTGATGTACATGCTCTTGAGATGACTTAGGTCTGTCATGTCATCTGAAGAGTCTGGGGTGTCCTTCCTCATTGAATCTCCAGTCTTCCTCTGATTGAACTCATCAACTAGGAGCACAGCTGTGAGAACACCATTTCTCTGCTCAGAAAATTTCCATAGCAGCTTGGAACTGACCCCCTTCAAGCACAAACTGCTTGGCATTTAAAAGGCCTTCCCCAGCTGGGTCCCTCGTCTACGCTTCTAGATTTATCACATTCCCTTTGCTGTCACCAAATGAGGTCAGTTGCATGCTTTTCCTAATACGTAACTGTGCTCCCCCGACCCCCTGACTCTTATGGTTTACTCTGTCTAAAGTGGACAGAGCCCTTTACTTCTAACAAACCTAACCACCTTTCAGGAGAGGTCTGGCTTAACAGTTGTCTTATCTTACCTCTTCTGTTTGGAATCATCTCACTCCTCGAAGCTTCTAGAATATGTTGTTTATGCTTCATTGTACAACCATCACACCTGACTTTTCTTACTCATATGTAAACTTTATGAAAGCAGGGACCATTTCTTACCCATATTTTTATTTGCCACAGCACTTAGCCAGTACTTAGTCAGATCAAAGCTTCCCAAACTATCTATGAAGAAAAACCAACCTTAAAAAAAATTACAATCTAAAAAAAAAAAAAATTACAATCTGCTACTAAGTATTTATCCAAAGGACCCAAAAATATAGATTCGAAGGAGTGCATCCATCCTGATGCTATAGCAGCATCAATAGCCAAACTATGGAGAGAGCCTAAATGTCTGTTGACTGATGGATGGTTGAAGAAGATATGGTACATATATTTAAGGAGTATTACTTAGTCATCAAAAAGAATGAAATCTTGCCATTTGAAACAACATGGTTGAAGCTAAGAATATATTATGCTAAGTGAAATAACCCAGTCAGAGAAAGGCAAGTATCGTATGATCTCATTCATATGTGGAATTTATTTATTTATTTTAAAGATTTTACTCATTTATTTGAAAGAGAGAGAGAGAGTGTACAAGCAGGGGGACAGCAGAGGGAGAAGGAGAAACAGACTCTCCAATGAGCAGGGAGCCTGTTGTGGGGCTCAATCCTAGGACCCTGGGATCATGACCCAAGCTAATGGCAGATTCTTAACCAACTGAGTCACCCAGGCTTTCCTCATATATGGAATTTTTTCTTAAAGGATTTTATTTGTTTACTTGACAGAGAGACAGTGAGAGAAGGAACACAAGCAGGGGGAGTGGGAGAGGGAGAAGCAGGCTTCCCACTGAGCAAGGAGCCAGATGCAGGACTCAATTCCAGGACTCTGGGATCATGACCTGAGCCGAAGACAGATGCTTAAAGACTGAGCCAGCCAGGTGCTCCCCTCATATGTGGAATTTAAAAAAGAAAACAGATAAGCATATGGGACAGGGGAAGAGAAAAAAAGGAGAGAGGGAAATAAGACATAAAAGACTCTTAACAATAGAGAACAAACCAAGGGTTGTTGGAGAGAGGTGGATGGAAGATGGGCTAGATCAGTGATGGGTATTAAGGAGGGAACTTATCATGATGAGCCCTGGGTGTTGTACATAAGTGATGAATCACTGAATTCTACTCCAGTAACCAATATTGCACTGTATGTTAACTACCTAAAATTTAAATAAAAAGAAAAAAATATACAACCTGTTGCAGGCTAGGATTTTTTAATTTAATTTTTAATTTTTTTAATTTTTTGTTTTTATTTACATATAATGTATTATTAGCCCTAGATGTACAGGTCTGTGAATCGTCAGGCTTACACACTTCACAGCACTCACCATAGCACATATCCTCCCCAATGTCCATCACCCAGCCACCCTCTCCCTACCCCTCTCCCCCCAGCAACCCTCAGTTTGTTTTGTGAGATTAAGAGTCTCTTACGGTTTGTCTCCCTCCCGATCCCATCTTGTTTCATTTTTTCCTTCCCTACCACCCAAACCCCCAACTTTGCCTCTCAAATTCCTCATATCAGGGAGATCATATAATAATTGTCTTTTTCTGATTGACTCATTTTGCTCATCATTTCTTTTGATGGCTGTATAGTATGTATATATATATATATATATATATATATATATATATATATATACATATATCTCACATCTTCTTTATCCATTCATCTGTTGATGGGCATCTAGGTTCTTTCCATAGTTTGGCTATTGTGGACATTGCTGCTATAAACATTCGGGAGGATGTGCACCTTCGGATCACTACATTTGTATCTTTGGGGTAAATACCCAGTAGTGTGATTGCTGGGTCATAGGGTAGCTCTATTTTCAACTTTTTGAGGAACCTCCATGCTGTTTTCCAGAGTGGCTGCACCTTGCATTCCCACCAACAGTGTAGGAGGGTTCCCCTTTCTCTGCATCCTCGCCAACATCTGTCATTTCCTGATTTGTTAATTTTAGCCATTCTGATTGATGTGAGGTGGTATCTCATTGTGGTTTTGATTTGGATTTCCCTGATGCCGAGTGATGTGGAGCACTTTTTCATGTGTCTGTTGGCCATCTGGATGTCTTCTTTGCAGAAATGTCTGTTCATGTCCTCTGCCCATTTCTTGATTGGATTATTTGTTCTTTGGGTGTTGAGTTTGATAAGTTCTTTATAGATTTTGGATACTAGCCCTTTATCTGATATGTTATTTGCAAATATCTTCTCCCATTCTGTCAGTTGTCTTTTGGTTTTGTTAACTGTTTCCTTCGCTGTGCAAAAGCTTTTGATCTTGATGAAGTCCCAATAGTTCATTTTGCCCTTGCTTCCCTTGCCTTTGGCGATGTTTCTAGGAAGAAGTTGCTGCAGCTGAGGTTGAAGAGGTTGCTGCCTGTGTTCTCCTCAAGGATTTTGATGGATTCCTGTCTCACATTGAGGTCCTTCATCCATTTTGAGTCTATTTTTGTGTGTGGTGTAAGGAAATGGTCCAGTTTCATTCTTCTGCATGTGGCTGTCCAATTTTCCCAACACCATTTGTTGAAGAAAAGGTCATTTTTCCATTGGACATTCTTTCCTGCTTTGTCAAAGATTAGTTGACCATAGAGTTGAGGATCCATTTCTGTGCTCTCTATTCTGTTCCATTAATCTATGTCTCTGTTTTTGTGGCAGTACCATACTGTCTTGATGATGACAGCTTTGTAATAAAGCTTGAAGTCTGGAATTGTGATGCCGCCAATGTTGGGTTTCTTTTTCAACATTCCTCTGGCTATTCGAGGTCTTTTCTGGTTCCATATAAATTTTAGGATTATTTGTTCCATTTCTTTGAAAAAAATCGATGGTATTTTGCTAGGGATTGCATTAAACATGTAAGATTGCTTTAGATAGCATAGACATTTTCACGATATTTGTTCTTCCAACCCATGAGCATGGAACATTTTTCCATTTCTTTGTGTCTTCCTCAATTTCTTTCATGAGTACTTTGTAATTTTTCTGAATACAGATTCTTTGCCTCTTTGGTTAGGTTTATTCCTAGGTATCTTATGGTTTGGGGTTCAATTGTAAATGGGATTGACTCCTTATTTTCCCTTTCTCTGTCTTCTTGTTGGTATATAGAAATGCAACTGATTTCTGTGCATTGATTTTATATCCTGACACATTACTGAATTCCTGTATGAGTTCTAGCAGTTTTGGAGTGGAGTCTTTTGGGTTTTCCACATAAAGTGTCATATCATTTGCAAAGAGTGATAGTTTGACCTTTTCTTTGCCGATTTGGATGCCTTTAATTTCTTTTTGCTGTCTGATTGCTGAAGCTGGGACTTCTAGTACTATGTTGAATAGCAGTGGTGATAGTGGACAGCCATGCCGTGTTCCTGACTTTAGGGGAAAAACTCAGTTTTTCCCCATTGAGAATGATATTTGCTGTGGGTTTTTCATAGATGGCTTTGATGATATTGAGGTATGTACTCTCTATCCCTACACCATGAACAAGTTTTGATCAAGAAAGGATGCTGTACTTTGTCAAATGCTTTTTCAGCATATGGTATCATATGGTATCATATGGTTCTTGTTCTTTCTTTTATTGTATTGTATTGTACCATATTGATTGATTTATGGATGTTGAACCAACCTTGCAGCCCTGGAATAAATTCCACTTGGTCTTGGTGAATAATCCTTTTCATGTACTGTTGGATTCTATTGGCTAGTATTTTGGTGAGAATTTTTGCATCTGTGTTCATCAAGGATATTGGTCTGTAATTCTCTTTTTTGATGGGGTCTTTGTCTGGTTTTGGGATCAAGGTAATGCTGGCCTCATAAAATTTTTGGAAGTTTTTTTTCCATTTCTATTTTTTGGAACAGTTTCAGGAGAATTGTATTAATTCCTCTTTAAAAATTTGGTAGAATTCCTCCGGGGAAGCTGTCTGGCCCCGGGCTCTTGTTTGTTGGGAGATTCTTGATGACTGCTTCAATCTCCTTACTGGTTATGGGTCTGTTCAGGTTTTCTATTTCTTCCTGGTTCAGTTTTGGTAGTTTATACATTTCTAGGTATGCGTCCATTTCTTCCAGATTATCAAATTTGCTGGCCTATAGCTGCTCATAGTATGCTTTTATAATTATTTGTATTTCTTTGGTGTTGGTTATGATCTCTCTTCTTTCATTCATGATTTTATTTATCTGGGTCCTTTCTCTTTTCTTTCTGATAAGTCTGGCCAGGGGTTTATCAATCTTATTAATTCTTTCAAAGAACCAGCTCCTAGTTTCATTGACTGTTCTACTGTTTTTTTGGTTTCTATTTCATTGATTTCTGCTCTGATCTTTATTATTTCTCTTCTCCTGCTGGGTTTAGACTTTCTTTGCTGTTCTTTCTCCAGCTCCTTTAGGTGCAGGGTTACGTTGTGTATTTGAGAACTTTCTTGTTTCTTGAAAAAGGCTTGTACTGCTATATATTTTCCTCTCAGGACTGCATTTGCTGGGTCCCACAGATTTTGAACAGTTGTGTTTTCATTATCATTTGTTTCCATGAATTTTTTCAATTCTTCTTTAATTTCCTGGCTGACCCATTCATTCTTTTTTTTTTTTTTAAACAAGTTTTTTTTTAAGATTTCATCCATTCATTTGACAGACAGAGATCACAGGTAGGCAGAGCGGCAGACAGAGAGAGAGGAAGGGAAGCAGGCTCCCTGCTGAGCAGAGAGCCCGATATGGGGCTCGATCCCAGGACCCTAAGATCATGACCCGAGCCGAAGGCAGAGGCTTAACCCACTGAGCCACCCAGGCACCCCAATGACCCATTCATTCTTTAGCAGGATGCTTTTTAGCCTCCATGTATTTGGGTTCTTTCCAACTTTCCTCTTGTAATTGAATTCTAGCTTCAGAGCATTGTGGGTAGACTAGGATGTTTGTAAAATATCATAAAAGCACATTATTAGAAAAATGAAGTAAAAACCAGACTCACAAAATACAATCCTAAATAGATCATTATTATAGCCATTAGGCACATAATTATACTCTCAAAGTGCTATAGATGTATTTAAACACTCAATTTCTGTACTTTTCTTATCTCCCACTAGTAAGTACATGGACTAGGAGACAACAGAAAATATACATATATTGGTCTCTGCCCCCAGGTTCTGGCACAGAGCTCCTAAAATACTTGCAATTTCCTAATGATAAGAGCATGAGGAGCATCTTTTGTTCTAATATTTGCTCTTAGATCTTGTTTCCTGACATAAGGGTCCTAAAACCCTTATAATTTCCTAGGAGATTTGAGTGTCTTTTAAAAAAATTATTTATTTGAGAGAGAGAGAGAAAGTGAGGGGGAAGGGCAAAGGAAGAGAGAGGGTCTCAAGCAGACTCCCCACTGAGTGTGGAGGTTGACACAGAACTTGATCTTCACCCTGAGATCACGATCTGAACCCAAATCAAGAGTTGGATGCTTAAGCAATTGAACAACCCAGGCACTCCAGGTGTGTCTTTTGTTTTAATGAGGTGACTCTGGGTGAGCACCTGGATGGCTCCTGGATGGGGACTTGTTACCAAAAGACCCAGCCATGGTCAGAAGCTTAGAATTTTCATCCCCTTCCCTCCATTCTACAGCAAGTGGACAGGAGCTGGAAATGGAGTTAATGACCCATCATGTCTGCATGACAAAACCTCCATAAAAGTCCCAGAAGCCTAGGGTTTGGTGGGGAGGTCTTCCAGGTTGGTGAACACATCTACCTACTAGGAGAGTGACACACCCTGATTCCACCAGGACAGAAGCTCCTGCACTCAGAACCCTCCCAGACCTTGCACTGGGACATCTTCTTCATCTGGATGCTTACCTGTATCTTTTATCATGCCCTTTAAAAAAGGACAAACTGGTAAACATAAGTGAGTGTTTCTCTGAGTTCTGTGAGTCGCTCTAGCAAATTAATCAGGAGGGGGTTGTGGGAACCTCAGGTTTATAGTTGACAGGTCAGAAGCACAGGGAACAACCTGGACATGAAGTAGAGGGCAGTCTTGTGGGAATGAACCCTTATCCTGTGGGGTCAGACGCTAACTCTAAGTAGAGTGTCAGAAGTGAGTTGAATTGTATGTAGGACACCTAGCTGGTGTCACAGAACATTCCTTGCTGGGGAAAAACACATGCACTTCTGGTGTCAGAAGTATTGTGAGTGTGGTAGTCACATCAGAGGAAAGGAGACACACAGGAGAAAAGCTGAGTGTTTCCAGCTTAGGCTGGTGTAAGTCCATAGGCCCCACACTAAGTAGCATCACTATATGTAACTGCTATGTATATATCTTCGTTAGATAAGTCAATCCATGGAATAGTCAATGTTTTATAACAAATTTTCTCAGTATTTTTCCACTATTGTTGGTCTCAGGGTCCATTCTTTAAGAATATAGGATAATTAATTATTAATAAACTGTGATGAAATTTTCCCACATTGCCTTGATGAATTCTGAATCTTACGCTAATGTGTTTAAATAAGCAAACCCAGATACGATTTTTCTCTTTGAAAGGATAAAGGTGGGATGGGAAAATTGTTACATGCCAGAAATTCAGAGATACTCCCTATTAAAGAAAAAATGAAAACTCTCATCTAGGCTTACTGTTCTGTCTTAAATCATTTAATTTTCAAGTAATATCCTTTAAAATAAAGAAGTATACATCACACAATTTACATGTTTAGTCAGGAATTATGCTGAAAGTTCATTAAATCACATCTAGGGAATTTAAGTGAACTCAAGTAAGTAAATTAAGTGCTGAGTTAATTAAGTTGTTAATTAGTTAATTAACTGTTATAGTTTTAAGTGATGCCATTAACAAACTGACATAAATTTCAGTTTTACTTTCCTATATTTAGCAGGCCTTCATGGAACTGTAAAAGCTTGAGGGCCTAATTCTTTCCACAGAGTTTTGAACCAAATACTAACATATTTATAATAAGATTTTTATTATTTAGGGTTGAAGGCATTTTAAAACAATTTGTCTAATTGCTTTTTTTTTTTTTTTTTTTTGCTTTTGCAAATCATAAGATACTCTCTTCATTTGCTTTTTCTTCTATAAAGATAAAGATGAAAATATAGGGCATACCCAGTTTGGTGTATGCCACCACATTTTTTTAAAAAAGTGAGCTCTGTGGTCAATGTGGGGCTTGAACTCATGACCCAAGATAAAGAGTTGCATGCTCTCCCAACTAAGCCAGCTAGGTCCCCCATACTGCTTTTTGCTAGGTTTTGGGGCCTGAAGGTTTCAGAAAGGTAGATTCCAGTTATGTGCTATAAAACAAACCACCCCAAAACTTGGTGGCTTAACATAAGAACAGTCATCTGTATAGTCCACACATCTGCCAGTTGGGCAGGGCTGCATGGGGACAGCTCATCTGTCCTGCCAAGGCCAGGGTTGTCCATTTCCAAGAAGGCTCATTCACATGGCTAGCAAGCTGGTGCTGGCTTCCTGCTTGGAGCTCAGCGAGGGCTGTCTCCTGGAGCTTTGGTTCCTCTCCTCATGGGTCCCTCCCCAGGGTTGTTTGGGCTTCATCACAGCATAGGGGCTGGCTTCGAAGAGTGAGTTGTATGAGGCCTTGACAGAGGTCTTCTTATGACCTTAGAAATCCCAGAACATCATTTCTGCGGTATTATGTTGGTCAGCCCACATTCAAGGAGAAGGGGATTACTCCATCTTTCACCGGGAAAAGTACCAAAGACATAAAGGACTGATTCAGTTCAGTAACTTAAGGAGGATGTGTAAACTCACATAGTAGTTTTTGGAACCTGAAAAAGGTGGAGATTTAAAAATGTTCAGGGGCACCCGGCTGGCTCAATTGGTAGAGCACGCAACTCTTGATCTTGGGGTTGTAAATTTAAGCCACACAATGGGTGTGGAGCTTGCTTTAAAAAAAAGGAACTTTAGGGGAGGTAGGTGGGGGATGGGTTAAAAAGGAGTTGGGGATTAAGGAGTATGCTTGTGATGAACCCCAGGTGTTATATGGAAGTGTTGAATCACTATATTGTACACCTGAAACCAATATTATACTGTGTATTAACTAACTGGAATTTAAATAAAAACTTAATAAAATTCTGTTTCCATCTTTAAAAAAATAATAGTGGTATCTGGGTGGCACAGTTGGTTAAGTGTCTGACTCTTTTTTTTTTTTTTGGCTCAGTCATGATCTCAGCATCATGGGGTAGAGCCCCACATTGGGCTCCACACTCAGTGCAGAGTCTGCTGATGACTCTCTCTCCCTCCCCTCCCCCTCCTGCCTCTCCCCTCCATATTCTCTCTCTCTAAAATAAACAAATAAATCTCTCTCTCTTTTTTTCCAAAGATTTTATTTATTTATTTGACAGAGAGAGATCACAAGTAGGCAGAGGGAGAGGGGGAAGCAGGCTCCCTGCTGAACAGAGAGCCTGACATGGGGCCCGATCCCAGGACCCCAAGACCATGACCCGAGCTGAAGGCAGAGGCTTAACACACTGAGCTACCCAGGTGCCCCTAAACAAATAAATCTTAAAAAACATAATAAAACTATAAAATTTTTCCTCAGTTAGGGCTACCACACAATTAGCTGAACATTATGAGCAACACCATGTAGTTTATCTGCTAATAGTTTATACTATATACTAAGCTAATTAGTTTATACTGCATTTTTATTTATTTGTGTATCAATAACCCAGAATTCTTGCCCTACTGTGTTCATTGGGAATTAAGATTGCATGACCTCAGGCAATTTGCTTATACATTGGGAGGATGCAATTCTTGTAACCAGGAAAGTAAGAGAAAGGGCATTTCCCCACCATTGGAAGTTTGGATACTGGGACATGTGGAGTTGGGGACATATAGGCACCTTATCTAATATGGAAGTAATACCTGAAAGAGTGGTGCTAGATTGGGGTTCATGTGAGTTTCTGTATCCATCAGACTATCAATCTGGGAGCATGAGCCATGGCACAAAATGGTGTCAGTTGTTGCTAAGTGGTTGGGATTGGTGGTGATGACCATGGTTCTGGCCCAACAGAAGCTAAAATGATTTCAACTGGTCCCACTGAGGGTTTGTCATTAGTGACAATGCCAGGCAATTGGGCATCTGAGAGAAGCAAGCATTAGGGATGAAAAAAGTAGAAGGAATTGATTAAAACTCCCCTAAAGGATTATGGTTGGAGATGCTTGATGAACTGCACTTTGATAGCTAAAAAGAGAGTGTGAAACAATCCAGTGTCTTCCTCATGAAGGCAAAACTAAGCAAAGTGTCTGAGCCAGCTACAGGGAAGGAATGTGCCTATGGGTTGGGGCTTGTTCAAGCATTAGGTTAGCAGACTTAAGGAAGACATAGACATTCCTCTAAAATTTCTCCAGGCCTTTCTTTTACACCTTGATCAGTGTTGTGCATCTCATCTCCTTTGCTAGGCATGACCTCCTTTAGGGCAGTCTCCCTCCCCCCCCAAATTAAGGGCTTATAAAATATTTAGTGAATTATATTTCCAAATGAGTCTAAGATACACTGTAGCAAATGTTGGATTGGATACTGAAGAAGAGACCTGATTGCAGCCTTAAAATAAGTGTTGGCTTCCTTGAAGACTAGAAGAGATAAAGTGGAGACAGACCCATCCTGGGTGGTCCAGTCGGCTACTTTTTGCTGCCAGGCTAGAGCACCTAGTGCTCTCAGATGCAACTGATTGGCAAAAACTGGGAAGATGGGCTTGACTTCTCAAAGCTTCTGAAAGCTCACAACCACAGAATTGGGCGTGCACAATATGTACTTGGTAGAAGTGGAATTCTCCTCTTGACAGCTCCCACATGAACTGGAGATGGCACCCAAGACTAATGTCCTGCATGGTATGTGGGTAGAAATGGATACAGAGAGTGAGTAAAGCAAATATTCTACATGGCGCCTAAAATGTATCTGTAGCAGCTTTTCTCAAGTAGGAGATCAGTAAATGCAAAACAATATACAGTAAATTCCCTCTTCCCTGGACAATCAGGACATAAGTTGTTTATCATATCATCAGGTTTTTAGAATGTCCTGCAAGGACTATATTTTATGGGAAGAACTGTTGATTGCCTATTCAATATCTAGTCTTTCTCTCTTCCTCTGTAGTTGTTGGATCTGGCCACGTGCCTGGCAGTAATATTTTATTCATAGATATATAAGGACACAAATAATAAGTATGCAGAGGTCACTCGATGGGACTTTCCAAGGACCTTTTTCTGAAGGTGCAGAGTTGGCCAGAAAGCACAGCCTTTGTGCGAATTCCTTCCTTTTCTCTTCATCCTGCCTAGATTGCTGGAGTTGTACCAGCCATCTTGGGACTGTGAGGCAAACTTGAGGATGGAAATCACAGTTAAGTTATTGAAGCAGAAAGGAAGAGCCTGTGCTCTTGATGACCATGGGGTGGCCCTTCCAGCTCTAGACTGTCCACTGTTATGTTTGGTTTCTGTTAATAGAGGCCAAGAGAAGTTCTTTCTTCAGGGTATTGAATGCAGTAAAATTATTTAAACAATATAGAGATAATGAACTTATTTTTTGTATATTTTTAACCTTTTCTTGTTCCAGAAATGATTAAAGCTGGATTACAAGGATTCCTAAATTCCAGGATAGTACAAACTAATGTCAAAAGACCAAAGGAAAAAAAAAAAAAGTGAATCAACAAGAAGTTCCTGAACATACTTTAATCTTTTGTCTCCCTTCATTTTATAATTCAAAATTACATCAGGATCTTTTTTTAAAAAGATTCATTTTTTTATTTGAGAGAGATAGAGGATGCGCATGTGTGAGTGGGAGGAAGGCAGAGGGAGAAAATCTCCAAACAGGCTCTCTGCTGAACACGGAGCCCAACACAGGGTTCGATCCCATCGTCCATGAGATTATGACCTGAGCTGAAGCCAAGAGTTGGTCTCAACCGACCGAGCCACCCAGACATCCCTCAAGTTATAACAGGCTCTTTAATGACTTATGGTCATCATTATGGACATCATATGTTGGAAATTCTGGTTAGTAGAGAGTCCTGTTAATTGAATGCCACTAGGGAGTTCTCAGGGTAGCATAACAGAGACTTCTAACTGGCCATCAATGGCTCGTCTCATCACAGTAACTAATGCTCTCCAGTTCTCTGTAACACATATCCGTGTATGCTCCCTATAGCTGGTTGAGTAGTATCCTGTCCAGTAAACAGTTGTGGTTCTTCCCCAAATCTCTCTGTACCAGCTGTACTGGTTACAGTAATTATATAATTTAATGAAATGTTATGTGGTTTGGTAACCTATAAGGGGGAAAGAAAAGAGTTGTTACTCTGAAAGCTAAGTCCAATGCTTGGAAAGACTATAGAGCTGAATTTTCCATAAAATTTTAACTTTTGGGATTAGGTGTGGGGAAGCCATTTTTTACTGGTGGGAAAAAAAAAATCAGTCAAAAGTCTTCTGATTACTTTCATTCTTTAAGCAGTAATGCAGTATGAAAAAAAAAAAAAAATCCATGGAGTGCTCCAAAGAGTGTACCCAGAAGCAAAAAAGACAGGCCTACATCCAAAATTGGTTAATACACATGGATTTAAGTGTTTTAATAGAAAAGAAAGTGTTTAAGGTGTATATGTATGTAATAATTCTCCATTCTGTCAGGCATGTTATATTATGTTACTCTGTTAGGATGGATAAGAGTACTTCTGCTGCTTGTACAGAATTCACGTAGTACAGCCATGTTAAATAAAGGAATAAAAATCCAGGGGGATTAAGAAGTGATTAAATGTACCAGGTGGCAAATAAGTGATGCTAGCCCTACAATTGCTATGTTATCCTGTGCTCTTGGGGGCAGACATTACTAATCAATCATGGTCTTCTGTAATCAATCACTAATCAAGTCAGTCTTCGAGTGTCGAACACCAAGAAGTTACTACCAGTTAATCAGTTGGCACCTGACATTGAATCTGTCAACCATGGCTTAGAGTAGAATAGCGCAGTAGGCTCAGATCATGGATTGGCATGTCACTTGAAGCTATGCAGGTTGGAAGTGTGTCAGAAAGATATGCCAGGGGGATCTGGGTGAACATCCGCCATTCATGGATTGCTGGGATCCATCTGGCCAGCTTCCTTCCTCTAGGCAGTGTCCCCTTCTTCTTCATCCCATCAGTGTTTCTTTCAGAACGGCAGTCTAGATGGAGATCTTGTCAAAGAGAGGGCAAGTTATGTTGGGATGTGCCTTAGCATCACTGTGACTGAGTTATGCCTAGGCAGCTTGGTGTGCTAGCTTGACCCTGGCAACAGAATGTCCAGATTTGACGCTGGTGTCACCATGTCCTAGCTCTGACCAAGGCAAGTTAACCTCTTCAAGTTTCTGTTATCAGTAGTGGGTTTATAAGGGTTAAATGTAATAATGCATGGAAGGTATAAAAGACTAGTTCCAGCATTTTCACACCCTCTACAGCAGGGTTTTCTAAGCATGAGTCCATGAGTTCTTTGAAATCCTATGCGTGGTATGCTCAGGATCCATAACGTTCATCAAATTCTCAAAGGCATCTGGAACGAAAACCAAAGTAAACCAAAACAAGAAATACCTAAAGCTTTCTTCTTTAGAGCCATGCTTAACAAATTTTAATGAATCCCCTGAAGATCTCTTAAAATGCCAATTCTAATTTAGTAGGTTCCGAGGGGGGCCTGTGGCTGTGTATTGTTGACAACCTCCCAGTTGATGGTGATGCTGCTGACCCCTGGACCAAACTTTAAGTACCGAAGGTCTAAAGGACACACCCCTTTATTTCCTTCTTCTGCCGAGAGGACTATAACGTGATTATTAAAAGCATGAGCTCTGGACTCAGCATGGGTATGCTTTCGGCCTTGACCGTCACTAATTCTATAACCTTGGTCAAGCTGCTGAACATCTTTCTTTCTGCCCTAGTTTCTTCAACTGTAATAGGGGGGAAATAATAGTACTTCCATGATAGGGTTGATATGAGGATTAAATGAGATAGTTTATAACAGTGCCTAAAACACAGTATGTGTTGTTATTAGTTTATTTACCACCTTGGGAGTGCACTCTCTGTTGCTGCCACCACATTCTTAGCTGTCTCAGACGACATAGCATTCTCTGGATTGTGTCATGCCCGAAGTAATGTCTCCTACCAATGACATAGGAGTCAAATAAAATCGTGAAACATAAAATATCTCTCTCTTGGGGAGATAGATATAACAGGAAACACTTGTTTAGGTCACTTTCTTACAAGCTCATTTGATCACAGAATTCAGAACAGCTCTTTCCATCTAACTCCTAATTCACTATGCATAAGACGGCATACCATAAAGTAATAATCATGGGAGGGTGTTTCTGAAGAGTGGCAGATGAAAGCAGGGTTGCTCTGCAACGTAGGCGCTGTTGCACTAGAGAGAAACCTGGCTTCTCTAGGTCATCTGCAGAGGAGAAGCTTTGCATCTGTACCACCCACCAGCTGAGTACCCACCCCAGTGCACATGCCTCTGCGAGGGCCTGGGGACTCCAGTGCTTCACTCTGTCCTGTTTTGCCTCTGCCACATGCATGCAGGCCTTTGGGCCACACGTGAACAAGTGCCACCGAGACAGGAGGGGTTGGGATGAGGAAGACTTTCTCATCCAGTGCTTTACTCACACCATAATTTTCCTCTTCCTGTCAGTGTGCTGGCTTTGGCACCTGATTCTCTTCTACCAGAACATGTAGAGACAGTGATTCCTCTCTCTAACCCTCCCTGCCTTTTGGTTCGAGATTTTTGTTCTTTATTTTAATTTATTTATCTATTTTTTAAGATTTTATTTATTTATTTGACAAAGAGAGAACACAAGTATGCAGAGAGGCAGGCAGAGAGAGAGGAGGAAGCAGACTCCCCACTGAGCAGGGAGCCTGATGGGACTTGATCCCAGCAGGCTGGGATCTGAGCTGATTTGAAGGCAGACACTTAATGAACTGAGCCCCCAGGCATCCCTAGATTTTTGTTCTTTAAAGGAAATAAAAGTTTGTGGCTAAAACAATGAAGATAGTATCTATTCTTTTTCCTCTTTTAAAAACTGAGTCCGAGGATATTCAGATTGAAAGAATCGATTATGATTACATTTTATGATTTAACTAGTACAGAAATTTTATTTTTTATTTTTATTTAAAAAAAATTTTTTTTAGAGAGCTTGTTTGGGGCAGGGGGAGGGGCAGAGTGAGAGGGAGAGAGACTCCTCAAACAGGTTCCACACTCAACATGGGGCCTGATGTGGGGTTCGGTCCCACAGCCTGAAGATCATGACCTGAAAATCAAGAGTCTGATGCTTGGGGCACCTGGGTGGTTCAGTGGGTTGGGTCTCTGCCTTCAGCTTGGACCATGATCTCGGAGTTCTGGGATCGAGCCCTGCATTGGGCTCTCTGCTCAGCAGGGAGCCTGCTTCCCCCCCCCCACCCCCGCCTGCCTCTCTGCCTACTTGTGATTGCTCTTTCTCTCTCTCTGTCAAATAAATAAATAAATAAATAAAATCTTAAAAAAAAAAAAAAAGTCTGACGCTTAAACAACTGAGCCACCCAGGCACCCTCAGAACTTTTTTTGTAAGTTAACTTTATTGACATACAACTTATAATAAAAAATGCATTCACTTAAAAATGTATAATTCAGTGAGTTTTGACAAACGCATGTGACTGTGTAACCAGTGGTACAATCAAGATATAGAACATTTCCATCACCCCAGATAGTTTGCTTTTGTCCATTTGAAGTTTCTCCTGCTCCATGTAACCAAACTGGTTTGATTTCTGTTCATCACTGATGCTCCTTTTCTGGAAATAGGACTTTCACGTAAATGGAATCTTATAAATGCACTATTTTCTTCTGGCTTGTTTCGCTCATCATAATGTTTCAGAAAGTCATTATTTTTATTGTATGTATCACGACTATCAATAGCAGAACTTTTCGTTTTCTTTTTAAAAAACCTTTCTGTTAACTCTGCTAAAATGTCAACCATTATGCATACATCCCAAATTAATAATATATGCACCTTGAAATACATTTTTATTTTTTTTAACATAGGTCAAGTTTAGGAATATCACTTAGTGCTAGAATGTCTGAAGAGCTGTGACTGTTTTGCAGTTGTGAGGGCTGTGTGGCATTGTGGATAGCCTGCGGTCACAGCACCAACCTGTCACTGACTTTCTGAATTTGAACAAGATCTGTCACCCGCTGGGGCTCAGTTTGCCCATTTGTACTAGTCTGTTTTTAAGTTTTAGCAATTAATTTACATATAGTGCATTATTGGTTTCAGAGGTAGAGTTTAGTGATTCATCAGCTGCATAGAACGCCCAGTCTCATCACAACACGTGCCCTCCTTAATGCCCATCCCCTGGTCCCCCCATCCCCCCATCATCTCCCCTCCAGCAGCCCTCAGTGTACTCCCTAGAGTTGAAGAGTCTCTTGCGGCTTGTCTCCTTCTGATTTCGTCTTATTTTATTTTTCCCTTCCTTCCCCTCTGTTCGTCTGTTTCATTTCTTAAATTCCACATATGAGTGAAATCCTATGGCATTTGTCTTTCTCTGGCTGACTAGTGCTAGTTACTAGTCTTTGCCGTTCCTGAGGCCCATTCTGGGCCTGACACACGTGCTGTTCGGGCTGGTCACTGAGCTGTGGAGCCAGCAGAGGGAGCAGGAGTCAACAAATGAATTGCAGAGCGGGGCCCACATCCTGAAGCCTTCCGGAGGCGCGCTGTCCTCGGCACAGTGGCCGCACTGTTCCAGAGCACAGCAAATCCTGTGATGGACCAGTTTTTAAAGTGACTTAAGACTCCCGATATCATTTTTTCAAACTTACTTCCCTGATTAGGTGATGCTGTAATTTTCTTTTTTTAATATAAAAAGGGTATAAACAAATCTCTGTGTGGTTTTATAAGCAAATAAAATAGAGTCACATTCAAACTTACTTAAATTAACTTTTAGTGCTTATTACCCTAGAGAAGAATTGTAAGAGAAAAAAAAAAAAAACCCAAAGAGTTAAAGGGGCCCCTTAGTTTACTTTTCGAGGCAAAAACAAAGTTAGATTGAGTCATCCAAAATACAGTTTATAGAGTTGTCAAAAATGAAATACCTTATACCATTACCTGAAAATAGCCTTGAGGGTTTAAAAGCAGCTAATTGGTTCACTCTGAGGCCAGATATGTAGACACACAGTTAAATGGACATTTCATGCCATGAAATTTCCTGCATCTTCCATCCCTACACTTTTAGTCACAGAATTATTTCTGTTCTCCATTCACTTTTGCTTCTATGAACATAACTGCTGTGCATGAAATCTTTATAGTCTTATGTTTGCTCCCCAATTCCTCTCTTCATGATATGGAACAAAAAAACCCAGAGAGTGGAATTAGGTTGGCCGCGGCATGCTGGGAAACACTCTGTAGCCTTTTATACCCCTTGGCCACCTTTCTCCCCCTACAAAATATTGTTTTGAAATGAATAATTTGGGACATTTGAGTGGCTCAGTTGATTAAGTGTCCAATTCTTGGTTTCAGCTCAGGTCATGAGCTCGGGGTCATGGAAACTGAGCCCCATGTTGGGGTCCATCTACTTGAGATTTTCTCTCTCCCTCTCCCTGGGCCCCTCCTCCTGCTTTCTGGCTCTTAAAAAAAAAAAAAAAAAAAAAAAAAAAAAACTAAAGTAATTTGGTGAAAAGTTTTGTAATTTATAATTTCAAATGAACTTGGTAATGTGAGATATGCAAATGAAAAATTTAAATATGCTATAACTGGCATTTTTCTGGTGAAATGAGGGGAGTACTGAAAAGGCAAGTTTGGAAGCAGGCTCTTGTGGAGACTCTGGGGAGGAGCAGAAAGAAGGGCTGAGGCGAGGTGAGTGAGGAAAATAAAGTGAGGGGTGGAAATGAAGGAAGGCCTGTGTGTGGGGGCAGAGATGACCTATGTCGGCATCTTGTGTCAGTAAATCTGTTTTACTTATCAAAAGGTACCTGACAGACCTCTATGGAAAAGATGAATCTGATGTGATTTTTTTTTTAAGATTTTATTTATTTTATTTTAGAGAGGGAGAGTGCACAAGAGAGCTTGAGCAGGGGAGGGTGAGAGGGAGAGGATCTCAAGCAAACTCTGTGCTAAGTGCAGAGCCTGACATGGGGCTCGATCTCATGACCTTGAGATCGTGACCTGAGCTGAAATCAAGAGTCTGACACCCAACTGACTGAGCCACCCAGGTGCCCTGAATCTGATGTTATTTTAGTCTGTACCACAGAGAAAGAAGGAAGCAACCCTGTTATTTTATTAGGCCTGTATGACACTGATCTAAAACCTGACCAAAATAGCACAAGAAAGGAAACCACAGACTAACCTCACTTATAATTGTTGATGCAAAAATCCTAATAAAATATTAGCAAACGTATTCCAGCAGTGCACTAGGAGAAAATACACCATGACCAAAGACATTTATCCTAAATGTTCACGGTAGCTCAATATTATGAAGTCTATAAACATAATCACATTAAAATGCAGAGAAAGTTGTGATGTCGAGGAGGCTGGGCTGTTTTAGGACGAAAGGACAGGGCCAGAAAGCAGATCACAGGTTGCCAGAGGATGGGACTGGGGAATGTTTGATTACAAAGGAAGAACCCAAGTGAATTTTAGGGGTGATGGAACTACTCTGTATCTTGATTGTGGTGCTGGATACCTGCCCCTGTGTACTCATGAGTAGGACATTATACAACCAAAAAAGTGAATGTTATTGTAGATAAAAACAAATACTTAAAAATCAATTTCAAAAAATGAAAACAAAACCAAAAAATCCCTCTATCACATAGCCAGTAAAGCCGATGTTTGACTAGGTAAGGTGTAGTGACTGTAATATACCCAGTTTTCTCAACTGTCACCTGGAGCTCACACTGGTACTTACCTCCCAGCATTGTTATGAGATTTGGCTCAGCACAGCATCTGGCATAGAGTACATCCTCAAGAAATGTTAATCATTGTTAGTAATAAGATATACCCATGAAGCACAGGATATCTGGAGCCAGAATGCCTGGCTTCAGATTCTGGTTCATCCCTTTATTTGTTGTGTGGCCTTGGGCAGGTCATTTTGCTTCTGTCCTCTGTGTTCTCTTATTTTTAAAACTTAGAGAAGCGTTGCCCTGAGAGTTCGTTGAGTTTACTGCAGCAGAGCACCTAGAAGTGGGGAGTGGGGGAGAGAAACTCCTGAGGCTCCGGTGAGTTCAGAAGTGGAGTAAAGTGAGCTGTGCATGGTCGTGTGTGTGTGTGTGCGCGTGCGCGCACGTGCGTGTGTATTTGTGTTTAAGGGTGGCTGATGTTGGTCTCTATGTTATTTAATGAGTTGTATAGATAAGGTACATGGGAAAAAGGGCAAGAGGAGACAGTTTCCACCTGTGGCAGAGATATGGGTATAAACACCAAGACAGAAGCACAGGTCGATTCTCCAGAGACCAAGGGAACTGACAGATAGACATGAACCTGGTTCCACATTGGCCTGGTGTCAAAGGTAGGATGAATTTGTATTAAAGGAGTGTGAAAATTTACTCAGGCCAAGTAGGTCATCAGCAAAGAGAGTTAAAGGGAGAACCCTAGAGCCTCTGTTTAATGACTTCAGCCTCTAGCTACTTGAATAAAGGGGGAGTTTCTCTGTGTTTGCGTGACCATTGTCCTTGCTGTGGCCACTCATGTTGACTCCAGCGGACTGTGTGTCACCTACGAGAGTGAGGGGGCTGGTCAGCGAACGTTCCTTGCCTCGGTGACTCTGAGTAGACCGTTGTCACTGGTGGGCTGGTGGTGGTCACGTCCAACTGGGAGCCCCTACTTGGAAGTGAGTCACTCGCCTCACTGCTAAGGATTGTACAAGTCCCAAGAAAATGGGGAGAAGAGTAATATTTAAAGAAATGAGAACATTTTTATCAATATGATAAGGGGAAAATGCAAAATATAAAACTCTGCATGTGTATCTAATTTGGTTAAACATATGCATAGAAAAATGACTGGAATGAAACATTAAAACACTAAAGAGTTGTCTCCGAGTGAGGACACAGATGACTTCTCTTCTTTGTATCTTATATCTTTTATATTTTCTGCAATAAAAATGTTTTACTTTGGCAATTAGAGAAGGGGAATGGTTGCAATTAACTTAAAAGAAAAGAGGTTGCCTTTCCTTGTTCACAGCCTACATATTGTTCAGCAACACATTTTTTGCTACTTGTTATGTATAGGACAGTAACAGTTTAATTGCTGGCTACATTCTCTAATCTCCAGGTGAAGCTCAAAGCTTCCTAATCTTACTTCTGTTCCATGGAAGAGGAGCTCTGACGTGGGGCAAAGACATAATGGGGTCCTTAGAAACTCGCCATGAGCCATTGTGGTTGGAGCTTGGGTGGTAGCGAGGAAGACAGCCAAAACTCCCTCTTTCTGGAATGTGCTACTGTTTGGGATCACGTCCTGTTACTTGTCTTGCTTTCCTTTCTCTCAGCTGCTGTGTAAAGATAGGATTATGTTTTTGCTGGGGCTGCCATAACAAAGAACCACAGACCAGGTGGCTGAAATAACAGAAAGTTCTTTTTTGACAATTCTGGAGGCTACAAGGTATCTGAGATCAAGGTGTCTGGGGTTGGTTTCTTATGAGGCCTCCCACCTTGGCTTGTAGATGACCGCCTTTCCATCCTGTCTTCCCATGGTCTTCTTTTGTGTGACTGTGTCCTAACCTGCTCTTCTTTGAAGGACACTAGATTTGTCACATTAGATTTGGGCCTATCCTAATGAACTCATTTCGTGTCAATTACCTCTTTAAAGACCCTATCTCCAAACACAGCTGGAGATTCTAGAAGTAGGACTACAACATAGGAATTTTGGAGGCCACAATTTTGCCCATAACAGTGTTGAAGTAATTTTTCTTAGGGGACCCTGTTGCCACTCAGGGAAAGTCAGGAGAGAACCAGTATAGGGTCTAAGAGAAAGGATGTTTAAAAAAAAAAAAAAAAAAGGCAGTTTGAACTTCTTGGGTTTCGTTTAGCCTACCAGGTTAAGAAACCAGAGAGAAACGCACACATCTTCATTTGTCCAGAGTGTCTGTGTCTGTTGCGGGCACATCACCCTCTTAAATCTGTGGCTGTATTGAGGCCACTTGAAGATTGAAATGTTGGCTGTCTCCTCCTTGGGGACATAACAAATATATCATTCTGTTGAAATTATCACCACATGATTGGATGTTTCTACAAAAGCAAAGCAAATCTGAGAGCAGAGATGTAGACTTTTGCTCAGTAACTGATGGGGGGTGGATATGGTGATGAAATGGTTAAAGAGTGGTCTACTCTGGTCTTAAGACCCTGGAACTGATTTCATGGACTTGTGAAAAGAAACAGGTCAGGCCTATGGATTCTGCCTTTGCCCAGCCAGCAGATGGTGCCATTTTTCTAGGAAATGGAACCAGAATTAGTTTGAACTGCCTTTTGGCCATCAATGTGCTAGGTTAGTTACCATGTTTACAGGGTATTTCCCTAGATCTTCATATATAACCAGCTTCTCTTCTATAAAATTCTGCTCATCTTAACTGCAGCTAAACAAACTGAAATAGTCAGGCTTAAGTGTAAATGAAACTTTTATTTTTTTAAACATGGGGAAAATTAGAAAGAAAATCTGAGCCCCTTCTTCTAGGTGTATGTTTTAGGATTATATCCTCTCTCCTCCTCCTCACCCCCCATCTTCTTCCAACATATGAACAGGCATCATCTGTTGACTCTCTTACAGTCTTTCACTGTTATGTATAGTGGTTGGTTTACTGAATTCTATAGTAAAATTGTAACTTTTGAGGAATGAGTAGTTCTGAATAGCTACTTCAATAGCTGCTTTAATATAATACATAACTTAATAAATGTAATTTAATAGCTAGTTTTAATAATATGTAGCTGAGTATTTACCTTTTTATTATTATTTATGAATTTATTTTTTACTAGAAATAATTGTATAATAACATAAATTTAAGTGGCACCTAATTTAAACTTTTAAATTAATTCATTGAAGAATAACACAGTATGTTAAGCCTAATTGTTGAAACAAAACCTCTTTTTTCCCAGAAAAAAAAAAAGTAAAGGCATGATCAAAATTATGAGTGACAATTTGGGTTCATTTTGACACTTACAAATGATTTTGTAGGCATACCGGCATGCACGATGTTGAAGAATCAACCCACTGGATTTAGAAATAATGGTAAGATAAAGAAGTACAGCTATACATCTCAGAGTTCATGCCTGAAATTAAAGGAAAATATCCACCATTTATCATAATGAACTTTCAATAACTCTCTCTCTCTTTTTTTTTAACATTGAGATTGTTGTTTTAGGGAATAACTTTCTCTGAGCATTTAATTTAATGTTAAATGTATTAAATGACATACAGAGAGAAATAAATTTTGTGTTTGATACAAATTAAAGGTTACATGAATATAACCTCCCTTCCTCGCCAAAGCTCGAATTCACAATGGTCTCAGCAGAAAATAAACAGTTTATAAGTTAGACAGAATTTATAGCATTACAAAAGTTTACGGAACCCTACTTTTCATCACTTTTTTATAATAGCAAAGATTATAATGACAACTGAATGACCAGAATGTGGCAAATATTTGTACAAAACTGCAGGAATTGTCCTTACCTTTTGATAGAGGTAAAACCCAAGAACACACAATGACAATGATGAAGAGAAACTACACTGAAAGGAATTCTATTTTCGATTTCAAGCAACATGGACCGTACTATTTCCAAACACTGAAAAAAAACGTGGCACTGTGAACAGTGGGAGCAACGCGTGACTCGGCAATTCACCCAGCGGACGTGGCTGACGCTGGCACATGCCACAGTTTCTCTCTACACCAGCCAGCATCTTAAATGACTAGAAACTATGGAAGGGCTTGAAACTCACTTCAGTGTCTTTATTCTTGAAATCTGAGGATCATGAATGAAATATTTTTTTTAAAAGATTTTATTTACTTATTTGACAGTCAGAGATCACGAGTAGCAGAGAGACAGGCAGAGAGAGAGGAGGAAGCAGGCTCCCCGCTGAGCAGAGAGCCCGATGTGGGGCTCGATCCCAGGACCCTGGGATCATGACCTGAGCCGAAGGCAGAGGCTTTAACCCACTGAGCCACCCAGGCTCCCCATGAATGATATATTTATGAAAGTCCTCTTCCCATCCCACTCCCCACCTCAAGGAGTGTTTCTGGTATCCCTGGAAATCCTTAAAAGAATCGAATCATGAACTCTCTGGATTTACCTCTACCAATCCATTTAACTGGAATTTGAAACTCTTCTTCAATAAAACGAATGTAATTTTGGGCCTTAACAGGTAGTTCTTCAAATGTCCTTGCATTTGATATATCTATGTTCCAACCTGGGAGAGCCTTATACTGAGCTTCAACTTCATTTAAGATTTCTTGGTTTCCTGGGAAATGAGGAATGATTTCACCATCTACCTTGTAAGCAACTCCAACTTTGATTTCCATAAATGTGTCCAAAATATCCACTCTTTTAAGTGCCAACACAGGAAATACATTAATCATATGAGCACATTTGAGCAAAATGAGGTCCAGCCAGACACATCTTCTTCTCCTTCCAGTGGTTACCCCAAACCCTCCACCTCTTTTTGTATTAATTCTCCACTTTCATTGTCTTACTCTGTAGGGAAGGCACCAGTGCCAACTTGAGTTTTGTAAGCTTTTGGGACCCCATCACTTCTCCAGCATTTTGGGCAGGTATACCCAATCAGGTACAGACACCTCCCTCTGTACAGTTTGAAGAGGTTACAAAAGGATAAGTTCTAAAATTACTATCTAGTAGTTCTGCATTGGCACCTTCTACCAAGATTTTCTTTGGTGTTCCATGCAGGGCCTTGGAGAAGAAATAAGTTCCATTTCCCACCATTGGTTTAATCCTTTCCATATAGCCCGTAAGATTTTTTTTAATTCACTTAATTGTTAATTTCCAAAGTGGGGCATATGATTTGTATTGGTTAGCCAGAACTTTGAACCTCTCAGAGAAGCCATTAAAATCAGAAATAAGATCAGTTCATTCCAAGTAGCTTTGGAGGATAAACTGGGCCCATGCCCTTTTTTGTGGTACCCCATTCTTTTTTTCTGCTTCTTATGGTCTCTTTTGCTCCTGGAGACCATCAGATCCTTGTTGAAAATTAAATACAACAGGAGCACTGTCAGATAGGGTAAGCCTTTTTTCCTAGCCTTTCAGGCCTTTTCCTTTTTGGACATTTTTCTCCGCTTCCTCAAATAATCGGGGAAGATGAATTATCACACTATTTCCAATGATTATGTTAGCATTTGTATTAATTATTCCACAATGTCCAGTGTGGTGACCCGGTTCTCCCTGGGCCACACCCCAGGGCCTCCACAATCCCGGTTGCATATGGAAGGTGCCATAGGCTTGGTGTTAGTGCGGTGGCGCCTGTGACGTGAGGAGAGTCCAAGGGAGACGCAGGCAGTGAGGAGGGCATGAACTCAACTGCTCTGTGACCACCAGCCACGTGTGGAGAAAGAACGAGCCAGAGGCCAACCCAACTACTTACCTTTTTATTTTTTATTTTATTTTAAAGATTTTTATTTATTTATTCGACAGACAGAGATCACATGTAGGCAGAGAGGCAGGCAGAGAGAGAGAGAGGAGGAAGCAGGCTCCCTGCTGAGCAGAGAGCCCGATGCAGGGCTTGATCCCAGGACCCTGGGATCACGACCTGAGCTGAAGGCAGAGGCTTTAACCCACTGAGCCACCCAGGTGCCCCATTACCTTTTTAACTATAAACACTTAATCTTCAAAATTTTCAATGAAAATTTCAAATATACAGAATACTTGAAAGACCAACACAATAAGCATTATATACCATACTTATCACCTAGATTCAGCAATTATTAACATAACGTAGATTCAATAGTTAGTAACATTACCATTTTTCTTAATGTATAAATATGTGTGTGTATATATATATTTATATATATGAAAGTTGGTTACAGACATCATGACACATCAGCCCTAATATTTTAGCCTGTAACTCTTTAGAATGAAAACATTCTTCTAACTACTAAACCATAATCACACCTAAGAATATTAGCAATAATTTCATTATTATCTAATATCAACTCCTTAGTCAAAATTTCCTAGTTATTACCCATGTATCATTTTACTTATTATTTAGCTATTTTACGTAATCACCACCCCCAGCATGAGGCTGGAGCTCACCACCTGGAGATCAAGAGTTACTCGCTCGGAGGACTGAGCTAGCTAGGGCGCCCCATCCCCATACATCTTTTGTGGCTGATTTTTGTTTTAACTGGCCCCAGTCAAGACTCAGAGGTTGGTTTTTGTTGTTTTGTTTGTTCATTCACCTCTACTTAAAGACGGTGATTTTTTTTTTTTTAACGGACCAGTCCTGTTATTTTAGAATGTCCCACGTTCTGGATGTATCTGATTGTTTTCTTATACGCTTCTTCGTAACCTGTGTTCCTCAGCTATCAAAGCCTGAGAGGAAGCTATACATAAGCCTTCCTATGTACTGTAAATAATAATGATATTTCTAACTCAAATTAAACATTATACATTATTTCTTACCTTCGATTTTATATAGCTACTTCTTCTTTCTTAACTAACAATTTAAGTTCTTAATAACACTCATAGTTTACTTATTTGCTTTACCCTACAATTGTTTAAAACAATAGCACAATAGTACTACTACAAAAAAACTAAGGGAAGGTAAAGATTTCTTTGTGGTTCTTTTATCTTTATAGCATATCTAAGGATCGGATAAAAGTGTGCTAAGCTTAAAAACCACTTGAAATAATTTTGTCCTCTGCATGGTTATGTTAAAAGTTTGATATGCATTTAAGTTCATTTTGTGTTATTTTAAATTGAATATTTCCTTTCTTTCCCTTTTCAGTTAATTTTATTTTTTGAATTATAGAAAACATTTACAGGAGTAAAAAAAAAAATCAAAATTATATAAAGATGGGGCGCCTGGGTGGCTCAGTGGGTTAAGCCGCTGCCTTCTGCTCAGGTCATGATCTCAGAGTCCTGGGATCGAGTCCCGCATCGGGCTCTCTGCTCAGCAGGGAGTCTGCTTCCCTCTCTCTCTCTCTCTCTCTCTGCCTGCCTCTCCATCTACTTGTGATCTCTCTCTGTCAAGTAAATAAATAAAATCTTTAAAAAAAAAATTACATAAAGATGTAAAGTCAGAGAAGTCTTACTTCCATCTTTATCTCCTTTACCTGATTTCTCCTCTGTCCCTATAGATGACTATTTTTAAAAATTAGTTTCTGGTTTATTCTTCCTATTAATTTTTGCAATAACAGGCAAGTATGTATTATGCTCCTTTTTTTTTTTTTCCTCACAGAGCAAAGCATACTCTAGATCCTGTTTCACAATTTGTTCTTTTCACTTAATAAGACACTCTGAACATCACTGCATATTTAGTATGTAGAGGTCTTTCTCAGGCCACCCTCATGGCTGCAAAGTACTCCATTGTGTGGATACACCATGGTCAATTCATCCATTTTCTTCCATTCATCATTCAGCTCACTGGCAGATGTATGGGTTATTTGGAAATTTTTTTTTAAATTTTGATGATTTTTGAATAGAAATTTAAAAATGTGTTTCATATTTTCCCAAGTTTATAAACAGAGTACTGTTTTTTCCTGATGCCTCAGCTGGCTTATTAGTTGCTGCTAATTTGCTTGAACTTGAAAATTAGATCCACCAAACCTGTAACAATTGCCTATAAAATAGGAGTGATAGACATGAGCAAGGCCCCAGAGAGCTTTCCTGTGAGGTAAACTATCCTATCCAGACCTACCTAGAAACTTATATTCTGAATGTCTTCCTTTTACACCTTATCTTGCTGTTTTGTTTGATTTATATTAGTTTTCTGCTACAACTACCTTCTTATTTCTAAGGGACATTCAGATTATCAGTGGAAGTTACATTTTTTTTTCCATATAAATTTTTTCTGGAAATTGGATTGTCCGTACTTCCATATTGAAATAGCAAAATCTTTCCTGCCCTGAAAAGTTTGGTTTGGTGAATGATGGAGAGAGTAAGAAGAGAAATGCTTGTAGTATGGGAAGAGGTCAGCATATACATACAGCAATGTGCACATATATATAGGTGAAAGTATACCTCTAATATTATACCAGTATATATCTGTAATGCCTGATCATACACCTGTAATACTTAATGTAATTTTTCTGCTTTTCACACTCAGTGGCATATCATAAGCATTTTTCGGTGTTGGGAGGAACTCTACTGTCTACAATTTTAAAATGGCTGAAAATCATACATTATCTAAAGCAGAATATTAAAAATTTACTTTTATCAGTGGGCCTCTTTCTACTCAAATGGAATCTACATAGCAGTTTGAGGTATGGTTCAGAAAATGTTCTGAGTTTCATTAAGCAGTTTGACCATCATATTCTAATTAGCTAAATAATTTGATTTAATATAACTCTTTCTTGTTCTCCTGATTATTTCTTTTGTTCTTACTTGATGGGTGCTATGTCTTCTTATTTCTCTGATTGTTAGTTTTATAGTTTACTTGTTTCCTGCATTGTCTCTGTTTCCTCCAAGCTACTGTTTCCTATTTGATCGTTTTAATCTGTCTATTTTGGAAGGAAGACTTGCCTGACATTTCTAGAGTCTGTAACTGTGCATTATTATTAAAGAGCAAAGCACTAAAATGATGTCTGGAGTCTGTGTGCAGGTAGGTGAGGCCTTTCAGCTGGTGTGCTTGACTGTGGGATGATCAGGACTAAGCGGGATCTGTTGAGGGGCCCCCACATACATGGTCCTATATGGCTACTCTTTCTGACCATTCAGTCTTCCACAGAAAGGTCCTGGAGTCCAGGGTTTGGAGGAGGTAAGCCTGGTTGCTGACACTCTTGGACTGGGGAAGGGAGCTGAGTCTTAGGATGCTTTCCCTTAATTCCCATTTTTAGTCCGAGACATTATCATCACAACTGTTTGCCATGCCTGTGTCTTTAAGCACAGAATCTCTTTTTCCATGTTCTGGAGAATAAATTTTCAGTCTCTTTGAGGGGAGTTAAACATTGTTGTCTGACTGTTCAACTAGAGGGAGGGACCTGGGACTAACTATTCCCCCAAGATTTTTTTTTTTAAAGATTTACTTATTTATTTATTTGATAGAGAGATAGAGAGCACAAGTAGGCAGAGCGGCAGGCAGAGGGAGAGGGAGAAGCAGGCTCTCCACTGAGCAGGGATGCTGATGCGGGTCTCAGTCCCAGGACCCTTGGATCATGACCTGAGCCAAAGGCAGCTACTTAACCGACTGAGCCACCCAGGAGCACTGTCCCCAAAAGATTTTTCAATCAGTATTTTATATCACTTGCTTCTCCCACACTGTGCTGAAACTGCTGATTTCTGATTTCTTTCGGGGGTTTTCTGGGGGTGAATCAGCATTTTCTCATTGGTTTCCCCTTCATATGCACTTGGGTTTCAGCTTCCTTTAGCTCTGCCAAGTCACTTTTGACTTCTCCATCTGTTTTCCGCCTCCTGAAATCTTATCAAATTATCATGTCCATTGTTGTCCCTTCTCTGGTTCTCTTTGTCCCTTGTCTTCAGACCTTAATGTGGACTTTTAGAAACAAGCATAAATAATGCATGTATCCCATCCTCCGTATTTACCCACAAGCCTCTTCAACTAGCCTTAAATCTTCACTATTTGGGAAAAAGTACTCTTTTTATGAAATATGTGAAGATCCCCTAAAGCCCCACCATGGGCCCTACTATATATTGTACCATAATTGGCTAACCATTACTCTAGTGTTGGACATTTACATGGCTTCCAATTTGATATTATGGTAATAACACAATATGAGCATTTTGGTGCATGAATTTTCCACATTTTGGCTATTTTTCTGCTTAAATTGTTTAAATTTGCATTTCTTTAAGTGTTTTTTTCTCCCATATGTGTATGAGATCTGCATTTCTTCTTTTGTCATTTATCTATTACATGTCTTAATACTTATATATTATAATATTTGTATATGTTAATTTATTATACTTAAGACAATATATTTATGGTTAAGTGTTTGCTTTTTAATTTTTGTTTCCTTTTGGGGGTGTAGACACTTCAAATTTTTGCACAAACATACCTGATTTTTTAAATGATTTCTTCCATCTCATACAATTTCTTATTTATTTAAGATTTTATTTACTTATTTGAGAGAGAGAGAGCGAACGAGCATGGGTGGGAGGGGCAAAAGAAGGGGAAGCCACTTCCCAACTGAGCAGGGAGCCGGACACAGGGTTTAATCTCAGTACCCTGGGATCATGAACTGAGCCAAAGGCAGATGCTAAACTGACTAAGCTACCCAGGTGCCCCTTCCATGACTTTTAAACTCAAAAATATATTCTTTTATAAATATTTAGTGAATATTCTGATTTGAGGGTTAAAGATGAGAGCATTATTATCATAGGGGTTAGAGCCAGAGTTCTTTTTTTCTATTAGCATGAAACTATGTTTATTTTATAAAATTCTAAAGTAGAATCCAAATGGTATATTCATGTATATATATGAATTGCATTACATATATGCAATTGAATTAAAATACATATAAGAAATTCTAGGAAAGAAAATACAACCAATGATTCATAATTGTCTTTGGGCACTAGGTTTTTCTCTATGTTCTGATATTATATTGTTTATATTTCCTTAAATATATGGGCATTCATTTTATATTATAAATGAAAAATTGAATCTTAATCTTCAAGACTAGTTTATTTGTTTTTAAATTTTTATTTATTTATTTTAAGTAATCTCTCCATCAAACGTGGGGTTTGAACTCATGACCTCAAGATGAAGAGCCACATGCTCTTCGGACTGAGCCAGCCAGGCATTCCCCCTCAACTTAAAAAAAATTATTTATTTAAAGACTAGTTTAGAAATGAAGTAAAACTAATAGTTTGGGGAAGCATGATGATCATTTTCTTAGTAATAAATTCTCAAAAAAATTTTTTTAATGTTAAAAAAACTGTATGCAATCAATGTATACAACTTGCTGAGTTTGGAGATAATTATACACTCATGAAACTGTCACCACAACCTGTGCCATCAACATATTCATCCCATCCAAAAGTTTCCTCCTCCCTTCTTATTTACTATTATTATTTTTATTATTATTATTGACTTGGCATAAGATCTAGCCTCTTAGCAAATTTTTAACCATGTGATATAGAATGGGGAGGTAACTAGTTAAGGTACTAGTTAAGGGTTCTGAAGCTCCAAGAGTACATTCTGGGAAAAACATGGAGAGAGAAGATTTGGGGTGGATAAGACTGAGGTTTGCGGAATGCCCACAGCCAGGGAGGGGAGGAGAAAGTGGACTCAAGAAAGAACTAGGCTGAGAGGTGCCTGAGAGAGTTGTGGTGGTTTAGGTCCTCTGAAGAGAGTAAGGCCTAATGGAAGTGTAAGATGATGATCCTGCTGGGGCGTCGGTCTCCCCGACTGTGCTCAACTCCAAGCCCGTTCCTGCAGACGCTGCTAAGCACAGCTGAAGACAAGCATGTTGAGATGGAGAGAAAAAGTGCTTCGTTTCTTTTGTGCGTGACGTAGGTGTCTCACATCACACCAGGCTTTTGTGTCATTGACTAGACTCATTTTGATACTTACAATCACTGTCTTTTCAAGCAAAGTTAGTGCTGCAGGCTTAAAACACCACAAAAGGGCAATCCTTGGCTATTTCTTTTGTCTCCCTTTTCAAGAAACATTATTAAGTAACCTGAATTATGAGTCTATTGCTTCTCCAGCTGAAAGTGTCGTTTCCCCAAGCAGTGGTGCGTCCTTTCCATTAGGAAGTGTAGCTAAGAGCTAAGGAGCTCACCACAATTGCTGCTGAACTATAATTGTCCAAATTGGATATTTTGACTTTGCTTCTTCCAGTTCTTGGGCCCATGCTTGGTATTATCCTCTACCTTCCATCTTTACCACTCTAAGAGAATGTTTATCATTTTTTAAAAAAATCTTTTATTCCAATTCCAGTTAGTTAACATACAGTGTAATATTGGTTTCAGGTGTATGATATAGGGATTCAACACTTCCATATGTCACCCAATGAGAATTGGGGCATATGACATATGCAAACATGACTGTTTGCAATGGTAGCTTCTGGAAAAAGCCCACTATATGTGTAGGGGATGGCTTAGGATGGAAAAGTCATGCTGGATTTATGAGGCTGGAGGGACTTTTCAGGAGGACAGAACAGAATGAAGAAGGGACCCCAGGATGTCAAGGTTGTAAACCATATCTTCATTGAAGATGATATATGTCCTTCATTTATCACATTGTACTTTGTTATTTCACAGATTTTTTAATGAAAACAATGTTCACATAAAAAATAAGAGATTATGTCAGGGCGCCTGGGTGGCTCAGTGGGTTAAAACCTCTGCCTTCGGCTCAGGTCATGATCCCAGGGTTCTGGGATCGAGCCCCACATCGGGCTCCCTGCTCAGCAGGGAGTCTGCTTCCTCCTCTCTCTCTCTGCCTGCCTCTCTGCCTACTTATGATCTCTGTCAAATAAATAAATAAAATATTTAAAAAATATTAGAGATTATGTAGCATCTCTAGTCTTTTGGCGTAATTTGTAATAGCATCACTGGCTAGTTCTGTTAGATATCCACTGATTTCCTTTAGGTCAGTGACATATAAATACACCCTAATGGTCTAACCCATCAGCTTTCAGGGTCTCCGTGCAGAGTATTCCTACCAAATTATCCTTGGGATGACTCTTTGGGTTTCCTAAAGATGGCTTTTTAGTCACAACTTGAACACATCAGTTTGCATGGCCTTCAAACTGACCCAAGCCTACATCTTGATTCTTGATTTTTCCATTCTAATGAAAATTACTGTGATGAAGGAACAGTGATTCAAACCAACAAACAAACATTGACAACTGTGTGCAAGACCAAGTGATACCATTCCTGCTGCCCAGTTGGAGTAGAATGGTCTGTGAGTGCTGATGCAGGCAACAGAGGCAGGCAAGGCAGAGGAAAGCTTGGAAAGTTTTCAAGATTAATTAGCACAAAGGTGGGGCATTTGGGATATCTGGCACCAGATAGTAATCAACAGTACTAATTATACTCTCATATTCAATCAGTTATGGTGGATGAATTGGAGTCGATTGGCCGGTGTTGTTAGGGAAGCTGCAGCTGTTACAAGCTTCTCTTTAAAATATGTTTACATGTCTCTATAGCTCATGTGTTCATGGGTCGCACTTCATTTTTATGTTTCTCAGAGAAAACGATCTCCATTTTTCCCCCCAGTTATAATAGAAAGTTGAGACATAAGACTAAGATATGCAAACATAAAAATCACCTGGAATGATACATTCTCAGCCAAGCCACAGTGTAGTCAACACTATATATTTTCAGTGCCTTGATATTTATGTGAGAGTGCTCACAATACTGCAAAAGACGTGTGATTGCTCTTGAGGCACAAGTTCTAAATTATGTCACTTTGTTATTAAATAGGGGAATACTCTAGAATTTCTTCTGTTCATTAGTTTTCCAATTGGGAAGTGAGGTGGTATTTGAGGCTGAGTAGGGCTGTCTGGTGGGATCAAAATGGGTATATTATATTTTGAGCTCAGGCATGCTTAAGTAACCTTTTTTTGGGTAGGTTCAGGTGAGTTCCATGTGAAGGCTGGTATGACCTTTTTTTAACTGAAGGTTTTTCTTTTTAATAGATTCATCACACTATAATTAGGCACTGAGAAGATGTTTGTGCCATTTTTCAGAAAATTCACACGGTAGGCTTTCCAAGAATTTAGTTGCATGTGATAGACATTCAGCACGTTTAGTATTCTTGGGTAGGATATAAAAATGAAAAAGGTACCTCTCTCTTTTTCTGATAAAGAATGTGTTTAACAAGTGGTCACATATATTCACATATGTTGCCCCTTGAAGAATATTCAGTCTTTAGTATTTTCTGTAAATTAGTAATTAGATCTAGAGTCTGTCAATTCTAGAGGATTGATCAGATTCGGGTTAAATTATTTTTGGCAAGAATAGTTCCATAGTGGGGCACCTGGGTGGCTCAGTGGGTTAAGCCTCTGCCTTCAGCTCAGGTCATGGTCCCAGGGTCCTGGGATCGAGCCCTGCATCGGGCTCCCTGCTCAGCTGGGAGCCTGCTCCCCCCACCCCCCACCTCTGTGCCTGCTTCTCTGCCTACTTGTGATCTCTGTCTGTCAAATAAATAAATAAAATCTTAAAAAAAGAATACTTCCATAGACAGTAGTGAGTGTGTATATATAGTAATTTGGAGAATGCTTGGTTATATCTCTTTTGTTCTGTTAGCAATTGTTGATATTTGCCTAAGCCCCTTAATTCATTAGAGGTTCCAAAATGTTGATATTTTAATTGTATCTTTCTTTCTTTATGATCTGGTATACTTCTGTAAAGAGAATTTCCCCTTATCAACTCTTTGGTTATCCTTAGTTATGGTTTATATAGGAAAATCGAGAAAACACTTACTTTGGAGGCTGAATAGGGCTGGATGGTTTTTAAACTAATAAGATATTATTATAATTTTTGTTTCAACTAGTCAATAATATTTCAAGAAATTTAAAAATGTTGAAGGCAAAACTCTTATATTTACCCAGGTATTTACTTTTTCTTATGTTCTTCGTTTCTTCTAGCAGATTCAAGGTTTCTATCCAGTATCATTTGCCTCCACCCTTTGGAATTTCTTCTAGTGCTGGTATTTGCAATGAGTTCTTTCAGCTTTTATTTATTTGAGCGTGTCTTTATTTTACTGCTATTTTTGAAAGATATTCCTGTGGGTTATAGAATTCTAAGTAGATAGTTTTTTCTTTCAGTACCTTAAAGATATTCCATTGTCTAGTCAGCCCTTTTTTCTGATGAGAAAAGTCAGAGGCCATTTGTAACATTGGTCCCCTGTGTGCAACATGTCATTTTTCTCTGACTTCTTTGGAGTTTGTTTTCCTCTTTGCCTATGATATGCCTAGTTATTTTAATTTTTTTAAAATCTTGCTTGAGGTTTGCTGGTCTTGTTTATTTTGCTTGATGTTGATATGTTTGATCAATTTTAGAAAATTCTTGATCGTTATCTCTTTAAATATTTCTTTTGTCCCCATTTTTCTCTCTTCGCCTTCTGGAATTCTAATAGCATGTATATTGGACAGTTCAGTGTTGCTCCTCAAATCTCAGATGCTCTCTTCCAGTTTCTCCCATTATTTTTCACTTTCATGTTTCCTTTTGTATAGTTTCTTTGTATCATTTTCTGTTTTTTTTAAGATTTTATTTTATTTTATTTTAATTTTTTAAAAGATTTTATTTATTTATTTGACACAGAGAGAGAGATCATAAGTAGGCAGAGAGGCAGGCAGAGAGGGGGGGAAGCAGGTTCCCCGCTGAGCAGAGAGCCTGATGTGGGGCTCGATCCCAGGATCCTGAGATCATGATCTGAGCCTAAGGCAGAGGCTTTAACCCACTGAGCCACCCAGGTGCCCCTTTTTAAGATTTTATTTATTCATTAGAAAGAGAGTGACAGAGACTGAGAAAGCACAAACTGGGGGGAATGGTAGAGGGAGAAGCAGGCTTCACACTGAGCTGGGAGCCCGATGTGGGGCTCAGTCCCAGAACCTGGAGATTATGACCTGAGTTGAAGGCAGACGCTTAACCATCTGAGCTACCTACGTGCCCTAGTTTTCTGTTTTCAAGTTATAATTCCTTTCCTCCGCAATGTCCAATCTACTGTTAAGCTCATTAAGTGAATTCTTCATTTCTGGTATAATTTTCATTTCCAGTATTCCCTTTTGTTTCTTTTTATAATATCCATTAAGCTGCTGAAATCCTTCAAAGGCTCATGTGTATTGTCCAAATTGTCCAATAGATGCTTTAACATACATGTCATATTTATTTTAAAGTCTTTGTCCCATGATTCCTTCATCTGATGTGTTACCTTCTCCTTTATGTAACCTGTAACTTCATATTGTGTGCCAGCCATTTTATTAAACAATTTGAGATAAAGATTGAAACTGAAATAAAGAACATTTACTCCAATAAAAAGGCACACTCTTTTTTCCTTTCAGGCTGCTAAGAAGAGAGTTCTCATTTGTAATTTATTTGGGTCCCGGCTTTGTTGCAGCTCTAGCTTGATAGTTCTCTACTGAGAGATATCTCTACTGAGAGATATCAGATATTTCAGACTTTGTCTTCAGTAGGGACTGGATTCTGAACACTGGCGAGGCCCCAGGGATCTCTTTAGCGTACTGATGAACTCTTTGAGTTTAGAACTATGGGAGATCTCTCTCTGCTTTGTAGCCTGGCTGTCAGCTTTATTTATTTATTTATTTATTTATTTATTTATTTATTTATTTATTTGACAGGCAGAGATCACAAGTAGGCAGAGAGGCAGACAGAGAGGAGGAAGCAGGCTCCCTGTTGAGCAGAGAGCCTGATGCAGGGCTCGATCCCAGGATCCTGGGATCATGACCTGAGCCAAAGGCAGAGGCTTTAACCCACTGAGCCACCCAGGCGCCCCCTGGCTGTCAGCTTTTTGCGTCTTTATGGAGTTTTTCCCAGTGTTCTGTGCCTGGAGATATCTGTCCCTATCCTGAGTCTTTGGAAGGCTGCTTCATTGTGCTCAAGAAGGCCAGAATACCTGAGGAGTGTTTCTTTCAGCTTTTTTGCTGAAAAGGCAGGAGGAACACTGCAATCAAAGGCGTTGAGTTGGAAATAGACTACTTTGTTCAGGGGACGGCACTGGCCTGGTTGGTATGGAGTGTGCAGATGGAGGGGAGTCAGGGTGTTGCATCATTGCCTAGGATATTAGTTGGCACCATATTAGAAGGGGCTTGGATGTTAAGGCAACAACTTTGTACTTCTTGGTAGTTGGAAAACTTGGCCTGTTAATGACCAAGAAAACGACATGCTGCAAATGGCAATTTAGAAAGATTGATATTGCCACATGATGCATAATGAATGGAGAGTCAGTCTTGAGCCAAGAAAATCAACAAGGTGATTATTGGAATATTTTATGCACAAGGTGATAAGAGCTCCCAGCAGGACAAGCGGAGGAAATGGGCCAACTTCTCTGAAGAATACTTCACCCCTTTGAGCTGTTCATACTCATGCTCCCTTTCCTAACAGTTTCTGGTACTTGTGTGTGTGTGTGTGTGGTTTTTTTGTTTTTGTTTTTTTGGTTTTTGTTTGTTTTTAATGAGCTTCTGTGACTTACAAAAAGGAAACAGAACAATTCATGTTATGCTAACATTGAGGGATAAGATTTTACTCAGAGATAATTGAAATATCAAAATAGAATTCAGTATTATACCTCTTGCTTTCATCAGTGTGTGAAGAAATCACTCCTGAAATTATCTTTCGTTAGGACTTCATTCATGAAGGTTCAAGTGTCTCCTAACATTTGGGGGGTTATACATGTGCCTCAGTGATGATAGATTGCAATATGGCAAAGTAACAAATAACCTTAAGATTTTTGTGGCATATTTGCGAAGACGTCGATGGAACTAGAGGGTATTATGGTTGGCACAATAAGCCAATCGGAGAAAGACAACTATCATATGATCTCCCCAATATGAGGAAGTGGAGATGCAACGTGGGGGGCTTGGGGGGTAGGAAAAGAGTAAATGTAACAAGATGGGATCGGGAGGGAGACAAACCATAAGAGACTCTTAATCTCACAAAACAAACTGAGGGTTGCCGGGGGAGGGGAGTTGGGAGAGGGGGGTGGGGCTATGGACATTGGGTAGGGTATGTGCTATGGTGAGTGCTGTGAAGTGTGTAAACCTGGCGATTCACAGACCTGTACCCCTGGGGATAAATAATGCATTATATGTTTATAAAAAAATTTTAAAAATTATTTAAAAAAAGATTATTGTGGCATAAGACATTCATGTTTTTCCCTTTGTCCCTTTATACTACATATCTATTTTGAGTTGGTGGGGGTACCAGCAGATTGTAGACTCTCAGGAGTCAAACTAACGGAGCTGTTGCCATTTCAAACATCACCAGCCACTCTACCGGGAAAAAGAAAGTCGTAAACTCTGTCTCTTAAAGCTTCTGTCTGGAAGTGCCATAAGTTGCTTCTCACATATTGTGACCCAAAGTCACATGATTATACCTACTTCTAGAGGTGGGGAGGTATTAGCAATGGACCCGGCAGAGAGAAAACCAGAAGATATGTAATCAACCCTAATGACTATCACAGAATCATTTTAATAATCTCATTAAAACTGTGGACCATTGGGCGCCTGGATGGCTCAGCAGGTTAAGGGTCTGACTCTTGGTTTCAGCTCAAGTTATGATCTCAGGTTGTGAGACTGAGCCTGGCATTGGGCTCTGTGCTAAGCAATGAGTCTGTTTGAGATTCTTTCTCTCCCTCTCCCTTTGTCTCTCCCCTTGCTCTCTTTCAAATAAATAAATAAATCTTTAAAAAAAATTTATGGACTCTCCATCCCAAAAAATGTACACATATACATATTTTGGTACGATTTCATTTCTATTTCAAATGGTTCACAAGCACCCTGAAGCTTACTCACTGATTCCCAAAAAAGTTCAATTATAGGATAAAAACCTTAGTTCTGAATTATATGTTCATTGTGATTTCTCTGCCAATATTGATCTGTTATTTCCTCCAACTCCTTAACCCCAATCTGTATTGAAGTAAAAAATAAATGCTTCCTTTTACCTACCACGTAGAGTGCTGTGGGGATCTATCAGTGTCACCTTCTAGGGATATGTTCTAGAGCCACACAAACTAGACAATAAGTCAAGTGCTGTCACTTTATAGCAATGTAATTGGGACAAGTTACTTAGCATTCTGTGTCTTGATTTTGTCTCTGAGTAGAAATTTAAAAATCTTTACAGAGTTCTTGAACATTGGAAGGGACAGATGTTTATGGGTCAGGGCATAATGTTCTTTATCCATAGCAAGCTTGCAAAGTTGGGCGGTCTTGTGTATGTAAGAGGTGGAGAAATGGCAATAACAGTGGAATCATAAGTGTTATTAGAAGAAAGTAGCCCTGGGGTGCCTGGGTGGCATAGTTGGTTAAGTGACTGCCTTCGGCTCACATCATGATCCTGGAGTCCCAGGTTGGAGGCCCACATCGGGCTCCCTGCTCTGCAGGGAGTCTCCTTCTCCCACTGACCCTCCCCCCTCTCATGCTCTCTCTATCAAATAAATAGATAAAATCTTAAAAAAAAAAAAGAATAAGAAAGTAGCCCTGTGTAACACCACAAAGGCTTAGGTTGTACCCCTCCTGCTCATTTATAGCCTAATTGTAGAAGAAGGAACTGAATATTGAAAGAAATTGTGAGGTTGGTATGGGTAATTGCCAAATGTTTATCTTAGGAAGTATGTGCTTTGGATTCAGAAGAGGAGGGGATTGCTGTATGTGGCGGAATCTTAGGAAGACATAGAAGAGGTGAAGTTTGAACTGGTAGAGGCAGATGTTTTGGTTGAAAGGGATGGATAATGGAGCAAAGCCATGTTATTAAATGACACGATTTATGTCAACACTCTAGGCCTTTGGCCCTAGCCACACCTATGATTTATTCAGAATTTGGGAAGGGCGTAAAGGATTACAATAGCCAGGCCTGGGCCAAAGGGTGGGGAGCAGGGAATTTAGGCATGGGGCATGTGATACTGTGTTTTATAATAAGAAATATATATTTGGTTTTTGTCCCTATTTCTGGCACAGAGTCCTAAAACCCTTGGAATTTCCTAAGTGATAAGGGCAATAAAGGTGTCCTAATATTCATTGCAAGCTCCTTTCAACCACACCTGAGTTTGTATCAGTGAGGAGACATTGGGAAAGCACCTAAGGATGGGGAAGGGTGGTTACCGGGGAAACTGACTCAATGATTAAAGAATTGGAACTTTGAGTCCCTGGGATTTTGACTCTTGAGTGAAGGCATCGAGGCAATGAATGGGTCACTCACTGTTGCACCGTAAAGGGCTATGAGAACATATTGAGACTGGTCCTGTGTGTGCCTTTTGGCACCAGCTTCATTATTTTATGGACCACACTTAATATTTTACCCCTTCAAATACCACCTGAATATAGCTGGACTATTTAAACATGGGACTATTTAATTACTATTTAATCATCTTTCTCTGGTTTTGATTTTGTTTTTCCTCTTCCTGCCTTGTTGCAGACAGTCAATTTCTATTCTTTGGAATTTCAGCCAGTGTTTGTTTTTGCCATGTGCCTTTTATTTTCTGTCTCAGAAACAACTCTGTTTACTCTGTGTGGATTTTTGCAGTAGTTGGATATCCGTGTCATCATTTACAGCTAATGGCAACCCTCCATGTCCTGCAAAAATAAAGGTTGAGGATGGCTGGTGTAGGGCCAAGAACTTGGGGGTTTTCCACTACTTGTGACCATCGGAAGAGAGAGCGGTCAGTCCCTCCCCTCTAAACATTGTCTGTAGCCTGAAGAAAAACCATCATTCCAGAATAATCAGAGGCTAAAAACCCCAGAATTGACTTTGTAGGAATATCTACCATGGATATTGACCAGTATTTTCAGTAGCACTTCCCCGGCCCAGCAGACCTTTTCCTACTTCGGTACCTATGAAAATGTGTGGTGCCCGTAAACACTAAGCATTTTGTTTAAATATTAAACTTTAAAGTGCTCCATCAATTTTTAATGTGCAAACTATCCTTGAAAGACTCTGCTGTGTTGCTCTTCCCTATCAGGGAAATACTTGAGGGACATTAGGGGCGCTCTCAGGTTACAAGGAAAAGGCCTACTCCGCTGCAAACCGCCCTCAGAGTGTCTCTGAAAAGCCCATTTGTGAGCAGAGGGCAGGCGGCCTCTGAATCACTTAAAGCCTCTATTTCCAAAACTGCTTTAACCAGTCGAATCCTCAGGAAGCTGCAAGCCCAGGCACTTCTTCAGTGAATGGAACTTAGGGCTTACCTCTTGCAAAGAACTGCTGACCGGAGGAGAATCGTCTAGAACAGTCCAGGACAGCAGTTTTCACTGGTGGAGTTAGGGACCCTAGTGAGAATGTCTTCACAGTGAGCCACACCCTTGTTTTTTCCCCCAAACTTGCCGGCGGATGAGTTTCTGCAACATCTGAATGAAGAGTTGTGTCTTGGCTAAACTGGTTTTCTATGTTCAATGTTGTCATATGTGAGCACCGCCGATTCCTTTACCATCTAGGGGATATGGATTTATAAAGAACAGGGTCCGAGAAAGGCTGGGACGGCGATGCCTGACTTGGAACTTGGGTTGTAATGGTGAGGAGGAGGAGCACCCCTCATGAATTTGGTTTACGTCCTCTATTTGACGGCGCATCTGTCTGTTTGCTCGTTGAAGTAATTTGTGGAGTGCCCGTAAACTGTCGGGCTGCCAGCGTGTTGGAGACGTTGTGTGGTAGGAGAGGAGTGGGATGAGTTAAAGTTGGGCAGTCACTGCATGGTCAAGTTTGGAGGTTCTGTCATTGGCTTGGGCACCTGTTAGAACAGACTCGACCTTGCTGACTCTCTGAGAGTGGACAGGCTCATGGACTGTCCGAGCCTTAGAATGTTCTGAAAAACCCGTGTGGGTACAGCTTTAGACCTTCTCAGGCTGCCCTTGAAGACTTTGCTGCCATGTCATCTGGGACAAAAGTGTGACAAAGGGATTTGAAATTCAAAAATACTAGAGGATGGGATTGGTTCAAAGCTGGCTGTTGGGAGGGGCGCCTGGGTGGCTCAGTGGGTTAAGCCTCTGCCTTCGGCTCAGGTCATGATCTCAGGGTCCTGGGATCGAGTCCCGCATCGGGCTCTCTGCTCAGCAGGGAGCCTGCTTCCCTCTCTCTCTCTGCCTGCCTCTCTGTCTACTTGTGATCTCTCTCTCTCTCTCTGTCAAATAAATAAATAAAATCTTTAAAAAAAAAGCTGGCTGTTGGAGCTTCAAGAACCAAGGGTTTCATACTGATTTGCAGCTTCAGCACAAACTGAATAACTGAATAATGAATAACACAGAAAGGAAAGAAATTGTGTACTTTGGATATTAGGCCTAGATCTTGGTTAACTGCCCAAAAGGACTGATCGTGGTTGAAAATTCACTGCTTCTTTATTCTGTGCATCTGTTAGCTTCACTGTTCGAAAAGGTAGCTACTAGCCACATGTGGCTATTTCAATTAAAATTAAATATAATTAAAAATTACTTTCTTGGTCACATTAGCCTCATTTCAAGTACTCAGTAGCCTAGCTGTCGTCAATGGCTATTGTATTGGACAGCACAGATACAGACCGTTTCTATTATGGCAGAAAGTTCTGTTGGATGCCACTATAGACAATAACGTGGGGCTAAAAAACCGGGGTTATGCATTCCTAGGATACACTCTCTCCCATTTTCCTTAGTGGGTATTCCAAACCTTCCACTCACCCAAGCTTTGTACCCTAGTTCCTCACCACTTGCGGCAGGTGGGTGTGATTCTTATTTTACATGGAAAATAGACAACATTAGGTAATGATCTTTTTACCTCTTGGCCCTCTATCCCTTCCACCTCCTTCCTTGGATCTGCATCTCTTTACCATCCTTTCTTAGGGGAGAAGCAACATCCTTCCTGTTTACTGTGAATCCCTCCATCTGTGCCCTAGAATCAACTCTCCAGTGTCTTCAAGGACCAGGTTTACCAATTAACTATCACCCTACCTACCTACCTACCTACCTTTGTGTGTGTGTGTGTGTGTGTGTGTGTATAGTGCAAAATTTTATATGAAATTTTCAGATTTCACCACTTTTGTGTGTGCTCAGTGAATGTGTAATGCATATAATTTATACAAAATTTTATATATATATAAAGTACAAAGTTTTATATATATAATTTATATTATTATATTTATCAATATATATTTATATGTTTATATGTATATATATATACATATATATATATATATATATACACACACACATATATTTAAATACTCACAGATGCACAAGTTGGAAAAAAGGTAAAAGGGCCCTGTGTACCCTTCACTCAGTTTTCATCGATGGTGACATCTTGCATAACTGTAATGCAGTATTGAAAACAGGTAATTGACATTGGTACAATCCATAGACTTTGTTCAGATTTCACTTTGGTATGTGCTCAGTGAGTGAGTGTGTAGTGCATATAATTTATATAACATCCAAGAATGTTGGTAATACAGTGCGCACCCTTTTAAGCCTGGCTCTTTCCGCTCCTTGTCGTTCCATGAAATCCATCCCAGTTTCTAGTATCAGTAGTTTGTTGCTGGTGTCTGCCGAACGGTATTCCAGTGGCATGGAAGTGCCACAGTTTGTTGAACCACGCGCCCATTGAAGGATGCCTGTCCTCCACCCCTGACCCCAGTTGTCCGGGGTATCATAAATAAAGCTGCTATAAGCATTCATGTTTTGGGGTAGACCTAAGTGCTCATTTCTCTGGGATAAAGGCCCAAGGGTTCAATTGTTGAGTTGAAGGGCAAGTCCCGGTTAGATTTCTTTATTTTGTATTTTATTTTTTTATTCTATTAACATATAACGTATTATTTGATTTGGGGTACAGGGCTGTGATTCATCAGTCTTACACAATTCACAGCATCAGGTTAGATTTCTTAAACTATTTTTTGTAAAGATTTTATTTATTTATTTGACAGACAGAGATCACAAGTAGGCAGAGAGGCAGACAGAGAGAGAGGGGGAAGCAGGCTCCCCACTGAGCAGAGAGCCCAACGTGGGGCTTGATCCCAGGACCCTGAGATCATGACCTGAGCCAAGGCAGAGGCTTTAACCCACTGCGCCACCCAGGTGCCCTCAGGTTAGATTTCTTAAGAAACTACACACTGCTCCCCAGAGCGACCGTACCATTTCACATTCATGGCAGTGAGTGAGTGATCTAGTTTCCTCCACATCCTTACCAGCATTTGGTGTTATCCCTGTTATTTTAGCCATTCTGATATGTGTCTGGGGAAATCTTATGGCGATTTAAATTTTTATTTCTCCTTAACTTTTGTTAACATGGTTCTTGTTGAATATCTTTTCATGTGCTTATTTGCCATAAATCCTCTTTTATAAAGTGTCTTTTCATGTTTTTGGTGAAAGGTCTTGCCCATTTTCTAGTTGGATCGCGTGTTGACTACTGCATTTTGGGAGTTCTTTATAGATCCTACAAAGGCTTTGTTGGATATGTGGTTTGACAATATTTTTTCCCAGTGTAGCCTGTCTTTTCATACTCTTCAGTCTTTTGTGGAGAAAAAAGGAAAAGTAATTTTGAGAAGGTCGTTCTCCTATAGATGCAACTTACAAGTTTAACCTAACTCACCCTATGGATATTTTTTTCCCTCGGTGCAAAAACTGCGTCTTGGTGCCTTGGTGAAAACTTCATTTACCCTGAAACATGTTTCTTTTCCTATTGTCCTATCAGCTAACGGTGCTGTAATCTAACTGGAGCCCAAAACAGACGCCTGGGAGGCGACCTTGACCCCCCCAACCCTTCAGCGTCTTCCTATAATCACCACCATATCTTGTCTATTCTTACTAAATATTTCTCAAGCCCGTCCTATTTTGTTGGGTTATCCCGGTGCCATTATCTTAGTTCACGTCCTTATTTCTCATCAGGGTCATTGTATTGAGCTCCTAATTGTACTCCTGGCTTCCAGTCCTGCCTGACACAGAGCCAGTTTCCATGTGGCTGCAGAGTGATCTAGCTAAAGGGCAAGCTAGTTATATTATTCCCTTGCTCACCCTCATCTCCAGAGTCAAGTTTCAGTTCCTTCACATGCTGTGCGCGTCCTTTTGTGTGTCTCCCTCAGCCTCGTCTCTTACTGCTCCCGACACCAGACATCATCAGCTTCCACCATTCTACTCTACCTGCAGTTTCTCAAAAGCAGTGTGATTTCTTGACCCCAGGGCTTTGCTTGGGATGTTCTCCCACGCCTCCTCCTTGAAGCTTCTCCTTTGCACTCCATGTTCCACAGGAGAGCAACTCCTCCAAGGTCACTTCCCTGAGCACCAGGGACAGGATTACGTCCTCCTCGTTCATAGGATGACTCATCCAGGGCAGGGACTACATCTGTGTATCATCCTTTATTCTTAGGGCTGAACAAAGTACCTGTGCATCGTTTACAAACATTATAGAAGAAATGAATGAATCTTAGTAATGAATTCCTTCCGTATTAAAGGTATCTGCTTCTCCCTCTTCCCTAGACTGGAATCTCTGCAGCATAGGAATCGTTTCCAGTTTCTATCTCTAGCACCTGCAGAATGCCCAGCTTGTAGGACATGCTTGATAAATATTTGTTGGAGGAATGAATGAAGCAAAATGGACCTCATTGCAATATGGTGCACTTTAAGTTAGGCTTTTTTCCCTTTGCTTATCCCCAGAGGCAGACACTGAGCCTAACAGTAAAAATATATGGAAAAGAGCAGAAAAATTAATACACTCATATGGCTGAGTAGGCAGTTCTGGTTTAGGTACAGCTGTATTTGCCCTGAGCAGCCACAGGAAAGCAGAGGCTACTTTTGTTGTTCATAATTTATGAAGTACATACTGACCTTTCTGCTACTGGACAGCCACTGAGTACCAGAAAGAATCTGTTTGCATCGAGCTTGAAGTCAGGTCCTGCTTTTGAGCTACTCTGGGTACAAAAAAGAGATGCTCAGCTTATGAGTCATCCTCTGTGAAATAGGTGGGGTTCTTCGTGGTGTCATTAAAATGACCGATTATGGGGCACCTGGGTGGCTCAGTGGGTTGAAGCCTCCGCCTTCGGCTTGGGTTGTGATCCCAGGGTCTTGGGATGGAGCCCTGCATCGGGCTTTCTGCTCAGTGGGGAGCCTGCTTACCCCTATCTCTCTCTGCCTTCTGCTTTGCCTACTTGTGATCTCTGTCAAATAAATAAATAAAATCTTAAAAAGAAAAAAAATGATTGGTTATGATAATATCAAATTTATCAGACTGATTTTAGTTCACAAACATATTTTAAATATTTATTTATTTATTTGAGGGGGGAGGGGCAAAGGGAGAGAGAGAAGCCTCAAGCAGACTCCCCACTGAGCATGGAGCCCGAGCCAGGGCTCGATCTTACAAGCCTGAGATCATGACCTGAGCCAAAATCAGGAGTCGGATGCTTAACTGACTGCACCACCCAGGCGCCCCTATAAACTTTTTTTGATGCATACCAAATTCAGTGTGCAGTATGTAAAAGTTGGCCAAAGCTAGACTTAAGGCAACATTTAGGGAGTATTTCACTCATTTCTCCATTTCTCCTATAAACTCTCTTACCCATGTCCCAGAAGGGCCCCATGCCACCTTCATGTTCCCCAAATTCCCGCTCTCAGACTCCAGTACCCCACCTAACCCTGGATTAAATGAGATCATCATGCATTCATATAACATAGAGGTATTCTCCATTGTCTTAAAAAAGCACCCATTCGATTTTAGTAAAGGAATTGCAGAGCATTACAAGGTCTGAGAACCAAGGAAAGGTTTCATGGTTCTTGCCCAACAGGAGTCATAGCTGCTTTTTCTCTCATCAAAGACAAGTAATCAGAAGGGGGAAGAATAGGCTGTTAGGATTAACCCTGGGTATCTTGTGATCACCCACCTTAGAAATTAGTAATTCCTCTCCAATCCAGCCTTTTGTCCTGTGGTCACACCTTGAACCTTGTCATTGCCAGGAACTACTCCATCTAGAATCTTAATTGTGGATATCTCGCTTTCTGACCACCAACTCCTGTTTTTCTAGTTTGCTTGCTCTGATAACCCATAGGCATAATACTTTAACATCATTTTGATAATCCACTAGTCTCTGTCACTTTTTTCTCATCAAATTTTCTTCTTCTCCGGGTAGATTGCATGGTTGAGAAGAGTCAGTTTTTTGATAAATACCACCAACTTCCTCCCACACTTTATGTCATGCTCATTTAAAAAAATCCCCAACCTTGGAAGAACCCTACCCTCTCTCTTCTCTGGGCCTCCATGTGAGCAGTGACATGTTGCTGGACAAATCACACAAGTAGACTGGGTTCATGGAAATTCATGATCTCAAGCCTTCAATGGGCATTCGTCTAATTTTGTTTTCATCTTCCTGGTATTAGTTTCTTTTTTCTCTTTGAACATCTCACGGCCCTTTTCCATCAGCATTCTCTGCTGATACCTCAGCCTTGAAGTCCCTTATCTTCCTGGCTCATCAAAACTGGCAAAACTTGTGCCCTCCCAGCAGAGGTCAATCCCTCCATCTGACTCTGGTATCATCCACAGCACCTGCAGTGCCTCCCGTTGCCTTCAGTATCCCAGAAAGAATTGTGTTAGCAGGATAAGAATGAAACAAAACAGAAGAAAACAAAAGTACACAAAACATTCCCTTTCAATACAGTTAATTTAGATGTAGTAGGATTTTTTTGCATGGATTTTTTTCCAGGCAACTTGACTTGTTTTCAGAAAATTAATCTTGCCCCTTAAACTACAATGCCTTATTTCCTACCTCAGCCAATCTTTACTTCTCTGCCTGACTTGTAAGCAGTTCCACAATGTGACTCTGCCTCCTTGAGCCCTATTTCCAAACATGCAGCACATCAGCTCCTTGGGTAGGCAGGTCTTCTCACTGTCTTGCGATTGACCTTCATTGATGACTTCCCTTCCTCAAAACGCTCTCCAGCCCCTGTTCAGCTTTTAGGTGGCAGAGAGGAACTCTGTCCAAGGTCTATTAGAACTCCAAACCCAACCTTTTAATAAAATTATTGAAACTTAAATAATATGTATTTATTTCATATTACTAGGAATAAACATTATAAAATATCATAAAATGTCTTGCCTTTTTAAATTAAATGAAAATATTTTAGTTTTATATTATAGATATTTTCAAATATAAAAGTAAAGATTAACATAATGAACATCAGTGTTACCATCACCCCCCCAAATTAACATTTTCCATCTTTGTATATACTTCCCTGTTTTTTAAAAAGAATTTTAGACCAAATTTCAGACATCATTTTTTTTAAAGTCTTGTATTCTTAAATGTGCATCTCTAACAAATAAGGATTTTTTAAAAAGCCTAGTCATTATGCTGCTATCATATCTAACAAAACTGGTAATTCCTTAATATCATCTAACACAGGGTTTCTCAACCTTGGCACTATTGAGTTTTGGGTGACATAATTTTCAGATTTGGGGTTCTGTTCTGTAGGATATTTAGGGCCATCTCTGGTCTCTATTACCAGATGTTAGCACTTCCCCCATTGTGGCAACCATAGATGTCTCCAGACTGGAGAGGCAAAGTCATTCCTAGCGGATGAACCACTGATCCAATTCCAGTTTAAGTTTCCACGATTTCTTACTGGTGTGTTTTGTTAAGTTGGTTTATTGGAATGAGGATCCAAAGAAGAGTAACTATTCTCTTTATCACTCCTACTCTAGGAGAGAGAAGGCAGGTGGGAGATAGGCTCAGCAGAAGAGAGCTGCAGGAGGTGAGAGTAGCAATGGAGATGCTAAGATCTTGAAGATGGAAGAGAAACTATTCCTGGTGTAACTGTGAGGGTGATTAGTTGATGAACATTATTCTGGTGGTAAAGTGGGTTGACATCTACCAAGACCACTTGTGCTAAGTGCTTAGCAACAGAGGACTTGTCCACGGGCTGTAGCCACGATTGTGGGTATTTGGGCAGGAAAATCAAAGCTGTGCTCTGAAAGATTGGCAGCACCTGGCAGGAATGGGCGCTCTTATTCCAGACAACAGACTGTTCTTAGATCCTAACTTGTAGTGTGTGTCCTGCTTCTCTCTCATAGTCACCAGAAGTAGACAGAGGACATCAGAAAATAGCCACATTTGGGATATAATCTCAAATTCAAAGCTGAGTCAAAGTACAGTGTCATCAAACATTTAGAGAAGACAAATGACATGAAGGAGACTTGATCTGATAAACAAAACCTATACCGGCGGAAGTAAAACTCAGAAGGAAACTTTGAAAGATGCATAATGAAAATGCTTAGAGAGAGCTGGGACTAAATCCAAATATATCAGTAATCCCCAAAACTGATTCTTGGATAGGACAAAAAGTAAATAAAATAAAATACAGTTATGTGCTATTAATAAAGTACATGCCTAAAACAAAATAACATGTACAGGTTGAAAATAGAAGGAAAAAAAAAAGAAAAGAAAGGAAAAAATAAACCAGATGTGTTCAAGTAAAAAAATTAAAATAAATGTAATATTAATTAACAACAGTTACAAGAGTCCAAGGCCAAAAAATGAAACAAATTAAATAGAAATATTTAATATTGATAACATGTATAACTAACACTTGACTCTCCTGAAAACTCACCAAAAGCAATGATTCATACTGTAGAGAGCAAATACTTATAAAAAATACTAGGATGAATAAATTCCAACTATGTGGGAGACTTCAGAAATTAACAGATTGAACAAATAGTTAAGGCTGAAGGGCTTTTAATAACATTGCTAACAAACTATATATGCATATATGTGTGTATGTATATATCTATATTGTAGTATTTATTTTATATTTTAAATATTTTAATATTTATAAAGTACTTTATAAATAATAGTTGTATATTTTAAAATATTTTATAAATATGTAGCTATTAAAATTGTTATAAATATATAACATATTTTAATATATTATATAATCTATATTATATATAAAGGCCTTTTATATGTATTTATCTGTATGTGTATATATATCCATATTTATAAAATTTTATACCTACCAAATTGAAAAAGACATTTTTCAAAAACAAAATGGGACATTCACAAATATTTACCATCCATTATACCAAAACAAAATGAAATATATCTCAATATATATTCCAAGGAATAAAATCATTTAGTCTTTGTACCAGCTATAATGTAAAAAAATCATAAATGAATATAAAAAATCTGCAAGAAAAGTTTGTTTCATTGGAAATAAAAATAATATTCCGGGACACCTGGGTGGCTCAGTGGGTTAAGCCTGTGCCTTCAGCTCAGGTCATGATCTCAGGGTCCTGGGATTGAGCCCCACATTGGGGCTCTCTGCTCAGCAGGGATCCTGCTTCCCCCCCACTCCCTACCCCTGCCTGCCACTCTGCCTGCATGTGATCTCTGTCTGTCAAATAAATAAAATCTTAAAAAAAAAAATTCCTCCTTTTGGGAAATAATAAATATTGTTTCAGAAAAATTATAAAAATGGGTAATTTTTGGTATTTCTAATCAAGAAAAAAGTTCTTGTATAAACATTGGGAATAAGAAAGAAAATATCACAGATTTGGAGAATATTAAAAATTTATAATCAGTTTCTTATTTCAATTAATATCTATTGATCAGTTGCATTAATATATTATCTTCTACAATAAATTTGAAAATTTAGACAAATTTGTAATTTTCTAAAAAATAACAAAATTGACTCACTCAACAGAAAGTCTGAATAGATAAATAGAATTGAAGAAGTTGAAAATATAATTAAAGATCTATCTCTTAAAAATTTCACCAGACCCAGAAATTTTGAAGGGTGATATCTATGAAATTTTTATGGAATAGACAATTCCCACATTATGTGAACTGCTTCAGAGAATCTAAAAGCTAGAAAACAATCTTTACTCATTCTGTGAGGCTAATATGACCCTTATACTAAAATATAATAAGGATTTTGCATACAGAAAAAAAACCACAGGTGGACCTCACTAATAAATTTGACATGCAGGATTCTTATATAAAATCTAACAAATTAAATTACTCATGCATTGAAAAATAGTATATTATGACCAGGTAGGGTTTACAGTAGAAACACAAGGAACTTTCAACACTAGGTAAGGTACTAATTTGATTTACTAACAAATAGTTCAAAGAAGAAAAATCATATGTGATCTCAATAGATGTTGAAAAAATATTTGACAAAATTCAACGCAAATTCATGTTAAAAACTAGAAATGGAAGGAAACTTTCCAAATCTTGTAAAAGGTATCTCTTAGGAACCTGCAGCAAAAGTCATATATAATAATGGCGTACTGAAAGCATTCTCTTTACCTGTGGAAACAACATAGGAATGAAAATGACCACCACTTGTCCTGGAGGTTTTGGCCAGTGCAATAACACACAAAAATAAATCAGGTAGCTAAATATTTGAAGAGAAAAAAAAAACATATTATGCATTTGCAGACAACATGGTTATCTTCCTAGAAGATCCAAGCTAGTAAAATAACAACATTCTGGTAGAATTCTACATGGCTAGACTAATTGGATAAAAGATGAATGTATGAAAAGTAATAGATTTTCAATATATGACCACATCCAATTAGACCATCCAGTTTCCAATAGAAATTTAAAAATATGTGAAATGATTAAGAATAAACCTGCAAGTATCTGTACAATACTATGTGAAAGCGGTAACAGCAACAACACTATAAGGTGTTACTAGAAGATTTAAAAGAAGACCTAAATAAATGATGAGAAATACTATATTCTGGAAATGGAAAATTCACTGTTTCAAAAATGGTAATCCCTCCCAAAGATATTTATACATCTAATGTATCATAGTTAAATCCTATAAAGTTGAGGGTAATAATCAATGGTTAATGGTCTTATTTTAGAAGATAGATTAAAGTTGGTATTTTCCTACCTTTGTTCTTGAAAATTCTCTAAATGAACAACAACAACAACAAAGTTCCCAAAGCAGAGAAACAGAGCCATAAACACTGTCTTCAAAGAAATTAGGAGGCACATTTGTAACTCTGAATCATAGTATAGAAGAAATCACTAAGAAATATAATGGAATGTAAACAAGAAGAGGCCAAGAGGATCCTGATAACTGGAGAATTCAGATGAAACAGGCAAAGCACAGTTCTCCAGAGTAAATGCTCCATCTGAGAGGCAAACCCCACAATGCCGGGATGGGTACATGGCTTCCCAAGCTTTGCACGAAGAAGAGCAGATAGGGTTAGATAGACCCAAGAATCACAGAGACAAGCCATATTTTCAGGTAGGCTTTCTGTCAGGCAACATCGAGGAGAGTCTATCTTGTAAACAGTCCAAAAGCTGTTGATCTCTGTTATCTAAAATAAAGAGAGCAGGTGAAAATAGCCATTAGGAATAAACAGGGACTATAACATGTAGGCTTAAAAAGGTAAAATGAAACAGAGACTTTTTAGGGTGGTGAAAATACTCTGTATAATATTATAATGGTGGATACATTTAATCATACACTTATTCAAACTCACAGAATGTATAACAGTAAGAGGGAACCCTAATATAAACTATGAACTTTGAGTGTGATATATCAGTGTAGATTGTAGGTTGTAACAAATATACCACTATTTGAGGAAGTTGACGGATAGGCTGTGTACATTGGGGAGGGACAGGATATGGGAAATCTTTGTACTTTCCTTGCAGTTTTGCTAAGGACCTAAAACTGCTCTAAAAAAAATAAAGTCTATAAATATATGTATATAAAGAATATTATAAGCAAATTCATGCCAGTAAATGTGAAAATTTAGATGAGATGGAAAATTTATTAAAAAAATAGAACTTACCCCAAACTTCTATAAGAAATGTGAAGTCTGCACAGCTCTGTATGTGATGAAGAAATTGAATATATAATTAAAAACCTCTTCATAAATAAAGCCCCTCTCCATAAGGAGGAATTCTTTTCCTTTTTTTTTTTTTTAAGGAGGAACTCTTTTTTTAAAAAAATTTTTTATTTTAAGATTTTATTTGACAGACAGAGATCACAAGTAGGCAGAGAGGCAGGCAGAGAGAGAGAGGAGGAAGGAGGCTCCCCACGGAGCAGAGAGCCAGAAGTGGGGTTCAATCCTAGGACCTTGGGATCACGACCCAAGCTGAAGACAGAGGCTTTAACCCACGGAACCACCCAGGTGCCCCGTAAAGAATATTATTTTTTAAAAAAGGGAAAGATTAATGTCTTTTATGAACATATGTGCAAAAAAATCCTAAATGAGTTAATAGCAAATTGAATCTAGTGATACTTAGAAAGATAATATATCATGACCAAATGTGTTTTTTTTAGTTTAGGGTTTTTTAGAGAGAGAGAGAGAATCTTAAGCAGGCCCCACACCCAGAACATAGCCCGTGTGGGGCTTGATATCACAACCCTGAGATCATGACCTGAACTGAAATCAAGAGCCAGATAATGAACTCACTGAGCCACCCAGGTGCCCCCAAATATGGTTTATTTAAAGAAGGTGACACTGGGTTAACACTCAAAATTCAATCAATGTAATTCACCAGATTAACACAATAAAGGAGAAAAGTCATATACCCATCTCTGTAGATATGGAAAGAGCATTTGATATAAATCCAGTATGTATTAATAATTAAAAGCAGTCTTGAATAGATAATATTCTTAATTTGATATATCTGAAAAAAATGAAACAAAAAACACCATAAAACAAATATATCTGAAGTGAATTTTTATGAGACTTCCCTCTGAGATTAGTAAGGAGAGAAATATTTTTCTGCTAAAATTGTTTTTGTTCAACATTTTACTGGAGGCTTTTCCAAGGAAACAAGGACAATAATATTAAAGGTGTGAAAAATGGAAGGGGAAAATAAAACTCTTATTATTTACTGATGACATGATTATGTATATAGACATTTTTAGAAGAACTACAGATAAACTGTTAAATATAACAAGAGAAAAACAATATGAAATTTTTATGTATTGCAACATATTAAAAAAGAATAATTTAAAAAGTATAATTAAAATGTAGTATTTACAATATCATTAAAGACTTCAAATATCTAGCAATGTGTCTAATGCAAGTTGTCTGAGACCACTTCCAAAAATGTATAAAACACTATCAAGAGATATTAAAGAAGACTTCATCACCACTTTATCAGAGTGAAGTGGATGAATATATTTTTTAAAAAATCTACAGACCAACTGCATTAGCAGAGTTAGAAGAGGTTGTCAAAGCGCCAGTCCTTCCCAAAGCATACGTTTGTACACGACACTGCCCTTCCTGCACCAAGAGCTCAAATTTGTGGTTATTATTGCTCCTACTGGCACAAAAGGGAGAGAATCCCCTGCCTTCCCTCTTGCATTACCAACTCCTGCCATGAGTGCATCTGTCTGCCTATGCGCCAGCTGTAAGATAGCCTGACAATTTACATATCTAGCATTCTCACCCCCTTTAGAGGAGAAGAGTCTTGATAATCTCATAAGGTGAGGAATTCCTCAAACCTAGGAAAGGGTTTAGATGCTGGGTACTGAAAACAAAGACATTCATCCACTAGAAACACCCCTATTCCCACTAATAATGATTCTTCAGTTATTCTAGAGGTACTGGCAAGCACAATGAAAAAAAAATAGATATAAAAATCAAATAGGAGGAGATTAAACTACAACTATATGCTGCTGGTGCAGTTATTTTCCTAGAAAATCCATGAGAAATGACGAAAGTGTTTTCACAATTAAGAGTAGAAATCAGCTAGTTGACTGGCACAAAATTAATTAAACAGATATATCTTCATGTATATGGTTTGGTAGATGACATTGTGGAATAAATGGAACACTTGCAATAACAAGACACATGAGGGATCAAGATAAAATTTGAAAATGCTTTTCAAGGATACAAAAAGAAAACTTGAATAAAGGGAAAGACACACTGTATTTTTGGACAAGAGATTCAACATTATGAACACATCAGTGTCTCTAAATTAATCTATAAAAGTGATGTGATCCCTCCAAAGATTACCAGGAGGAATTTTATTGAAACTACGCAATTGGATCCTAATGAATATATGAAGAAAATGAACAAGCAGGAATAGCTAGCAAAAATTCCAGGAAAGAGCAATGGGAAGTATTTGTCTTAAAGGACATTAAAACACACAAAAACATCAAAGGGTAAGGTATGGTACTTGAACATGTACAGTAATTTGGTGTCTGAAATAGATGAAAATTCAAATCATTGGGAAGTGAAAAGATTCACTCTTGATTGACAAAGATTAAAGATTACTAATATCCAACCATGGAGAAGATGCAGAGAGATGTGTAGATATGTAATCAATCAGGCATGGCTTTTATGGAGAACATTTTCTTAGGATCTCTTTTAAAAATAGGCACATGCCTTAACTCAACAATTCCACTTTGATATTCATCTCAAAAAAATGCTGCAACTGTGTACAAAGAGGCCTTGGAGAATTGTTTGCAATGGGGGCAAAATAGATGATCATCTGAGTGTCCTTATAAATGAAGTAGTATGTATCTTTACTGTTGAATACAATGCAGCAGTTAAAATAAATGAAGTTGAAAATGAAAACGATTACATGAAATGAAGTATGAAGTAGCATTTCAAGGACTAATTTTAATATTGAAACGAGAATTTTAGAATAATATACATAGTGTGATTTCTCTGATGCCAAAACAGTCTTACCTGCATACATGAGTTGGGTCGTTCTGTTTTCTCAAGTCTCTTGGTGTGTCGAGGAGGAAACTGAAGCACAGAGAGCGAAATATTGTTGGGAGGGGTCTTGGAAGACCATCTGATGAAAGAGAGGAAAGAGCAGTTCAGTCAGAAAAAGCAATCAGAGACCCTGAAGTAGAAGCTTGCTGTGCTAGTAAGATCAGTGTGGCTGGAATGAGGTTGAGTGAAGGGAATTAGTAAGAGATGAAACCAAAGAAGTATCCAGATCATCTAGATGATTGGATTTTATTTTTAAAGAAGTGGGAGCTCTTGGGGGGTATTGAATACAAAGGTGAGATGAATTGGTTTCTGTTTTTAAATCATTCGCTGCCATGTTGAAAATTGAAGAGGGAAAAAGGTGGGATGACCAGGTAGGAGGCTACCACAATAATCCTGATGAGAGATGATGATGGTTTGGACCAACAGCAGTAGAAATATTGAGAAGTAGTCAGTTTCTGCATATATTTTGAACTTAGAATTGGCAGAAATCTATGGCCCATTGAATAGGGGCGTAAGAAGGAGAGATGACTTAAAATTTTTGTCCTGAGCAGCTGGGAGGATGGAATCACCATTATCTGAAATGGGGAAAGTCAAGATTTTGGTTTTTTGAGATGCTGAGTTTCAGATTTCTTTTTGACATTCAAGTGGATAGATGTGTGGAGCAGATGAGGGGATATAAGTGTAGAGTTAAGGGTAGAGGTCCAAGGTAGAGATGTGAATTTGAGAAACCATCAAGACATAGATGTTACTGAAAGCTGTGAGACACGGTGGGTGTTGATGGCAAAGAGAATAGGTCCAAGCTGAGTCCTATGGTGCCCCAAAAGTGGGAAGAAGAGAACCCGCAAAGAAGACTGAGAAGCAACCAGAGAGGCAGGACAGAAACCAGGAGCTCAAGTGAAAAACATATGGCAAGGAAGAGGGAGTGTTCAGCAGTGTCCAGTACTGCTTATGGGCCAAATAAGATTCAATTAAAAATTAATCTTAGGTTCAGCAATGATGTGGCCATTGTTAACCTTGACAAGAGCAGTTTGGTGGTAGCTGGGAGGAGGTCTCCCTGGGAAGAGAATGGAAGGAGAGAAATTAGAGGCAATGAACAGAGATATTATTTCTGAGACATCATGTTGCTGTGAAGAGTAACAGAAATATGGGGCAGTCTCTGGGGGATAGGGGAGTAAAAGCTTTGTTATGGTTTTCATGCATATTGATATTTTAGTTGTTATTTTTAAAGTTGACAAGACATTAGCATGTCCGTGTGCTGAAGGGAATGATCCAGCAGTGGTGGGAAAGCTGATGATGTAGGAGAGAACAAAGAACTGCTACAGCCTCGAGAAGGTGAGGGCATGGCTTTTGCTATGAGCACAAACACTCCGTGTAATGACAGGAAGGTGGAGTATGTGTGTGCGATGCTGGTAGATGTATGAATCTTTGAGGATAGGACGATGTGGAAATTCTCTGCTGATGGCTTCAGTTTTCTCAAGGGAGCAGGATGCAAGGTCTTTAGCTGTCAGTGTGAGAATTTAGAGAGGAGGTGTGAGGCTAAAGGAAAATGAGTGAATTTGAGTGAGGGAATGGACTGGGAAAATATAACATGGGCTTGTGATAGACTCAGAGAATAAACATCTGTTTTAGAGAGTAAAATAGGTTGTCCTTTTTTCTCTAGAGAAAACCAATGATTCCCTGAGTCCCTTTGTTTTGTTTTTATGAAAACGACAACCAGGAATTAAATTGTAGTTCTAAGTTGGAAGACATGACCATTTGGTTAGGAGGATCCCACACACTTCACATTTTCTGTCCCAGTGCTTCAGAAGCACATAGTGTTCTAGAAAACATGACTCTTCAGACAGAATGTCACAAGTTCCAAGAAGAAAGTTTATAATGTGTTGACCAATCCCGAACCACACTGCAGTAATTGAAAAGACAGTTCGGCAAATGGGTAATGACAAACAGCCTATCATTGGAACTAAAGCTACAGTAAGGAGTCATTGGCAAGGCAAGATGAGATTAAGTGCTGTTGTTACACGCTCTGTTCCTGCCTGAAGTAGCTTGATGGACTGAATTACTTTAAGTAATTAAGTAAAGTGAGATGTTTCCAGAGCTATTCAGATACTTCCAGTCCCTCAAGGTCTTTGGTAGCCGAATGTCCTGCTTCCTGATCTCTGGGACCTGATTTTTTTCAACAACCTTATTAGCATGTCCTTGATAATGGACAATGGCTAAGACCATCATTTTCGGTTTGTTTCAGATCGGGGTAACATTGTGGTGAGAAGCTAAAACTCAAAGTGTTTTGAGACAGGGTAGCAGTTTTCCAACTCTCCAGAAGGTTCTTATGTTGACCGTGGTGTTCCGATAAAGACTCTGGGCACCAGTGCTTAGGTGAGCTTCCCTGGTTGCAGGTGAGCACTGTGGAGAAAAGTAGAGGAGGAAGGTGACAGGGATTTCTGGCAGTGCAATGAGGGGGTTTTGGTAACAGTTTTAAAGAGGACACTCAGGAGATGCCTCTTTGGTGAGATGGTCTCACTGCTTGACAGGGGTCTTGTAACAATTACAATTACATACAGAAGTGCTATATTTTCCATCATAATGCATTTGAGAACCTGCACCTATGAGATATCTCACCTTCTTGACGCTAGTGGGTATGTGGGATTCCCAAGCAACTTATGTTAAATTGTCTTATCCTTTTACATTGTAATAGGATAACTAAAACCTTTTCTAAAGAACAGATAACAGTTCTTGTGGGAAACTTTGCTATCTCTATTAATAGTTAATGAGTGGAAAAATGCATTTATAGGCTCTATTGAGGTTCTCAGAAACAGAGATTCATTTACTCATTCAATATTTTGCCAATATATTTCTTCAACAAACATTCATTGAGCACCTACTATGTTCCATGTTTTGAACTAACCACTGAGAAAGGCACAAATGAACAGGAAACTCCAGGATCTCATGTTGAGTGGTAGAGGCAGAACTGCAAATGGATTGTTTCTGTTGTGACTGGAAGAACTCAAAAATGGTGGTGGGCAAGTGGAGGAAGCCAGGAAGGAGTTATCAGAGAAGGGCATGGGGCTAATGAAATGGCTGTAAATGGTGATAAAACATGAGAAGAGCTATAATGGTGCAATGTACAAAGTCTAATTGGGGCTTAATGGAGAAAGAAAGAGTTCTCCAAAGGAGGTGGGCTAGATTCCACATACAGTACACATTTCCCCCTCTTATTAATTCTTTCCCTTAAAAATGCTTTAAAAACATTTTAAATAAAAGTTGAAAAAAATGAAATAGTACCAAAATTTTATAACCCCAAATAGTAATCTCTGGCACCAATGACACCTGCCACTCCAATCTCAGTCCCTAGAGATAAACATTTTAGCTATTTCAGCTATTTTGTTTTGTATTGGTCTATGTACTTCTTAAGGTTATGCTTGCAATGATATTTCTTGATTTATTATCATTTTGACATTATCTATTGATTTCCTATTAGGATAGACAGGAATTTTACCCTCTTGAATGTCACTCACTTTCCACTCTCCTTACTTCCAAAGAAACTCTTCATTAAATCAATATTTGGTGTTTACATTATTATAATCATATAAATATTGTTCACTACAGAGCCAAGAATTTCCAAATGATTGTTTCCCTCCTTTTTTGTGCAACATTTTATTTTTTCTAGAATTTCTGCTTTAAAAATTTGCATATTTTTGTATGTGATCTTAATTATCCTTAATATGTTTTATAGCTCTCAAAAGATCCCCCCCATGCTTAAATAATTTGTGTCTATCAGTTTTCCTTTCTTCCTCCCAGAGCTCTCCTGTAAATTAGTAGTTCTCCTACCTGGCTCTCTTCCTGGCCACGTCCTTTAGTTGTCAACCTGGGACCTTATATCCACAAGGATCCCTGGTTCCCTGGATTTTTTGGGTCTTCCTTGTTTTTGATTCATTCACTTGTTTTGCTAGAGCATATCTTTCATAATGTCTTTAGAAAATGTTGTGGGTTGACTTGTGTTCCCCAAAAAGATATGTTGAAGTTCTAATCTCTGCTACCTTGAAATGTGATCTGATTTAAAAATAGGGTCTTTACAGATATAGCTAAGCTGAGTTAAGATCAGGACCTTAGTGTGGACCCTAATCCAATATGACTAGTGTCCGTATAGGAAGAAAAGAAACACAAACATACACAGAAGAAGAATGTCACATGACAGCGAAGGCAAAGATTGGAGTGGTGCTGTCACAAGCCTAGAACACTACAGATGGTTAGCAAATACTGTAAGCTAGGTATGAGGCATTGAATACATTCTTCCCCTAGCCCCCAAGAAGGAACTAATCCTGCTGACACCTTAATTTTGGACTTGTAGACTCCAGAACCATGAGAGAATACATTGTTGTTATTGTAAGTTATTAGTTTGTGGTGATTGGTGATGGCAGCTCTAGAAAGAGTATATTGGAAGTTAAACAGAATCTTGGCATATTACTCTCACTCTTGATTCTTTGATGTTGCCTCTGTCTTGATTTTACCAGAAAATATCAAAGGGATACAACCACGGCTTATGCCAACTGACTGACAGTAATTGCAAGATGCATTCCAAATGTAAGGATTTTTATGTGTGAGAAGAAAAAAAAAAAGCTGAGTGTTATGGTAATTAAAGTAGGGTATGATGGTTGGGTATAGAATTTTACATTAAAACTATTTCTGAATCACAATTTTGAAGATTAATCTTCATTAAGTTCTAGTGTTGCTGTTGAGAAGGCTGATGGTCATGTGACTTATTTTTTTCCTGTTAGAAATTTGTAGAATAGGCTCTGCCTTTTTATTCTAGAGACGTGTATTTCAGTTCTGGGTAACTTTCTTTTACTATTAAAAAAATGCACATACAAAAACACACACACACATTTTCATTTCCATGCTCTCTCTTTGGTATTCTTATTTTGTAGGTATTTATCTTCCTGGATCAATCTACTAAAATTATTCTTATCATCTCTGATTCTCCAATTTATTATTGTTTTATATATTTTTAGAGAGATTTTCTTGACTGTATTTTTTAACAATATCAGAAATTTAAATCTTGGTTATTATAATTTTAATTTCCAAAAGCTCCTTCATAATTTTTTTGTTGTTGTTGTTCTGAAAAAAAATCCAAAGTCCTGCCCTTGGGAAGGAAAAAAAAAAAAAAAAAAAGAAACAAAACGAGGAGCATAGGTAACCTTTACTTCCTATGGGATTACCAACATTGCCTTGCCTTTCTCTGTGTTTCTTTACTCTATTTGCATTGCTTAACATTTCACTGCCTTACACTATTAACATTAAAAAAAGAAGGTATCCTGATGTCCCTAACAGATTTGTCTATAGACATTGTAAAAAGGCCTCCTGTCTTCTGTCTCTGCATTATAGAGATTATGATTCCAGAAAACAAAACAAAATAAAATATATTTTTTAAGTTTTAGCTATCCTTGCTACCAACTATACCTCTTAAAAGGTGTTGAGCTAAGATTACATTTATTCTACAAGACTTCTCAGAGGAGATAAGCATGTGATGAGAGAATTACAACTTCATGGGAGTGATTTGGTGGAGTGGTAGGAGTGCTCCGTGGGCAGAAGTTCAAGATTTACCAATTGCCATCTTTGTGACTGTTAAATCACGTGTTAAGTTATATGTCACATGTCAAGTCACCTCACAGCCTCAGCTTCCTAATTGGTAAAAATGGGTCGATGAGATCTATCTTGCCTAACTCACAGGATTATTATATCAAGTGAGGTATGTGTCTAGGCAATTACTGGGGTTAATTAATAGCTGGTAGAGGATTGGACTTGAAGTCACAAGATCTGGTGTCAAGATCTCGTTTGCCTCTTGCAGGCTGTGTGACCTTGCACAGTGCTCCATTCCTTTTCTCTGAATTTCAGGGGCAGAGGGTTGATATAGTCCCTGTGTCATTGCATACTTTCACTGGTGATTTGGACATCATCCTCTCCTATTTTATTTATTTTTCTTTTTTATCCTTTTCCCCCATTCCCATTCTCCTGCCCATTCCCCTCTCCTCATAGGTGACCATTCTAATATGTATGAGGTGAATCCTTTGATTATGTTTGTTTTTGTACCATGTGTGTTGTTCTTTTGTATGCAGGCATTCAAGTGTATGAAAATGGTGTTATGCTACAGATCTCATTCTGCATCTTGCTTTTTTCCCCCCCAAACTATGTTTTGGAGAACTCACCATGTTGCTGTGTATGTGTGTAGCTTAGTGCTTCTAATTGTTGCACAGTATTTTACAACAGTGCATTTATTCATTCTTCCTAGTGATGGATATTTGGATTGCTCCCAACTCTTCTCTTTCATACATGATCTTGTGATGAGCATCTTTGTACATGTCCCCTCAAGAACCTGTGTGAAAATTTATCTGAGAATATGTGCTTAGACCTAGCAATATGTATACTTATTTTTACAATAGATTGCCAGATATATTTCCAAAATGATTGTACCAGTCTACATCCCCAGCAGCAGTTCAAAAGAGCTCCTATATCCCACATCCTGTTAACACTCATATTATTTAACTTTCTAATTTTCAGCCATCCAGTGGGGATAGGATTGTGTCTCCTCGTTTAAAATTTTGTATTTGTCTAATCGTAAATGAGTTTGACCATCTTTCCATATGTTTCTCAGCCTTTTTGTTTGTTTCATTTTGTGTGATTCATCTGCTACATTTTTGTTCATTTTTTTGCTAATGAGTTTCTTGTTTTTTGTTGACTTACAGGAATTCCTCTTCTTCTATGTGTCAGACTCTTTTTAGTTCTGCATGTTGAAAATATCTCCTCTCAGTTCATTAGTTGCTTTTTAACCTTGCCCATAGTGTCCTTTGTGGAACTGAAGTCCTTAACTTGGAATTAGTTAAATTAATCTTTCCAATTGTGATGATGTTTGTACAAGTCTGTGACAATACTATAAATCAATGAATTAGATACTTTAAGTGAGTGAATTGTATGGCATGTGGTCTCATTAAAGCTGTTACCTCAGAAAAAAAAGATATTGTCAAATTGCCTCTCCAAAACAAAAAGTTGTACTAAAAGTCCTTATCAACCCTGATAGATAAGAAAAAAAATGGGTCTATGAACTTGAAAAGTTCTACAAATAAAACTAAAACAAATAAAATAATTAAAAAATAAAACTAATGAAATAAATAGTAAATTATTAGAGTTTCTAGATATACTATTAACTTATAAAAACTTTACAACAATAATCAAACAGAAAATATAATATTAAAATTCTAAAATTCATAGTATTAACAAAAATTTTATAATATCTAGGAATCCATAAAAATTCACAATGTCTCTGTGAAGTAACAGGTAAGCTTTCCTAGGAGTCACAGAATAAGTCTGAATAAATGGAGAGATTTTTCATGCCCTTGGTTGAGATGATTTAATATTATAAAGATGCCATCTCTCCCTAAATTAATTTATAAATATAATGAACTTTCAACCAAATGTTCAGGTGGATTTTTTTTTAAAGATTTTATTTATTTATTCAACAGACAGAGATCACAAGCAGGCAGAGAGGCAGGCAGAGAGAGAGGGGAAGCAGCTCCCCGCTGAGCAGAGAGCCCGACATGGGGGCTCGATCCTAGGACCCTGGGATCACGACCTGAGCCAAAGGCAGAGGCTTTAACTCACTAAGCCACCCAGGCACCCCAGGTGGATATTTTTAAAAGAAAATTTTTTTTCTAAAATGTGTTCTTATCTCATAGCCAATTTTGAAAGTTTCCCTATTAAGGATTTATCACATGTTTGATATATAACTGCTACCCACTTAAGGAAGTTCCCTGTTTGATAAAACATTTTGAAATAATAAATTTATACTCATGCTTTAAAAATATGTTTTTCTGTGTCCACTGAAGGAAATACATGTTTTCTCCTGTAATCTCTTATTGTGGTAAAGTGTATTTATGTTTGTTCACATTGAACCCTTCTTGAATTCCTGGGATATACCCTAATAATTGACCATGGTTTTTAAAACATGTGGATGATATTACTTAGCAAATATTTTATTTGCATAGTTGTGTTTATGCTTCCAAATGAACTTTTTCTTGCATTGTCTTTAGTCCAGAATTAATATTATGATACACTAGTGAATTGAACTGGATAGCAAGTTTTGTGGAACAAACTAGCATAAGAAGCTGTCCATTTAAAATTTGGTAAAACATCTGTGAAACAGTTGGTAGTCAGTTTCTCATTTCTTTCGCTTTCAAAACCATGGCTCTCTAACAAATGCAATTGAGAGAATCCTGTTTATTTGAAACACTTACATTATACTTTAATTTGGAAAAAAAGACCTCAAAAATTAGATTGACTTTTAAGATAATTTACTAAAGGAAAACCTACTTATTTTGTGTTCATTTTTTTTTTTTAATCTCTTTGGCAACAGAATCATGCAAATTGAAGAATAGTGTTATTGAAATACTCCCTCACTTCAAAGAATTGCTGAATGTGTTAAAGAAGTGACATTTTTACTCCTTGAAGTGTCAAGGCTGTTCTTAAAAGGGACATTATTTATAAATAAGAAAAGAAATTCTTAACTTGAGGTGGATAATCATTTCAGCTCTTATTATGAAAATCTTTTGAAGAATTTGATTCTTTTACCTTGATGTTACTAAATTCTCTTCTGGCATTTAGGGAATGGAGAATCATGTACAGTGTTGAAGAAGGGATTAAAAATTGATGAAAATGCATTTTTTCTGTCAGTGGGCAACATTCTAAAAACTCGTTGGCCAAGCGATTCAACTTAACTTTGAAAAATGAAAAAGCAAGTTATGTTTGAAAGGTGGCATTATGTGTTTCGACAAATTGAATTTGAAAAGCAATTCTCAGAGTTGTTAACTTTTTGCCCATTTGTGGTTTGACTTACAGGAATTAGTTGGAATTCCTTGTATAGACAAAGTATACTTGTCTGTGTGCTAATGTTGAACATGCTTTCTCATTAATAAATGTTCAGTGAACAAAAGAATAAAATAGTTTCAATATGGTCACTGTGGAAGCCATGTTCTAATGCAATTGGAACCACAACTACAAGGAATTTTGTTTTATTTTATTATTTTTTTATTTATTTAGGAGAGAGGGCACAAGAGGGGAGGGGCAGAAGAAGAGGGAGAAGCAGAGTCCCCGCTGAACAGGGAGCCCAACGTGGGGCTCACTTCCAGGACCTTGGGATCATGACCTGAGCCAAAGGCAAACGCTTAACCCACTTAGCCACCCAGGCACCCCACAACTACATGGAATTGTATAAGCAAATTCTACAGAACAAGGAACTCTTGAGGAGAGCCAAATTGTGAAGGAAATATAACTAAAGAAAGATGTATGTGATTTGATGTTGATATAGTGGAGGTGGATGATTTTGGTTATAACACAGGGGACCTACACTAGGTTGGTTTAAACACAATGGACTTAGGGGACACCTGGGTGGCTCAGTGGGTTCAAGCCTCTGACTTCGGCTCAGGTCGTGATCCCAGGGTCCTGGGATCGAGCCCCCATGTCGGGCTCTCTGCTCAGCAGGGAGCCTGCTTCCTCCTCTCTCTCTGCCTGCCTCTCTGCCTACTTGTGATCTCTGTCTGTCAAATAAATAAATAAAATCTTTAAAGACAATGGAATTAGAAGTCAATTCTAGGAAGCGGAGGATTCAAGCAAAAACTGAGAGAACTATTTCCTAAAAATAGTGTGAGATTTGGAGGTTGAGAAAAATCACAGCTTTGGTGTCCAACATAATAGAATATAACACAAATAAGGAGCACATGTACTTTTACTAAATGAGAAGTTTTTTGAGACCTACTGGAATGTTATGAGGTATTGAGGAAGACTGTGAAATGATGAAAAAGATAGAAAAGGAAGAGGATTAATTACTCTCCTGAATAGTGTGAATCCCTTCCAGGTTGTCTCTACATTTCATGGTCTTTTTAAAAATTAAAAAAGTTGATATATATAATTGATATATAACATTATATTAATTTTAGTGTACCACATAATTAGTTGATATATGTATTTATGTAATATTATTTATTACATAATATATTATTTATTACAAAATGATCACCACAATAAATCTATTTAATATCTATCATCATACATAGTTATAAATTCTTATAAATTTCTTGTGATGAGAACTTCTTAACATTTACTCTCAGGAACTTTAAAATATACAATATAGTATTAACTATAATCACTATACTGTATATTACATCCTCCCAGGACTTATTTATTTTATAACTGGAAGTTTATACCTTTTGACTTTCTTTACCCATTTTTGCCAACCCTCTACCCCTCACCTTTGGCAACCACCAATATGTTCTCTCTATCTATGAGCTCCTTTTTTGTTTTTAAAGATTCCACATATAAGAGAACATATGGTATTTGTTTTTGTCTGACTTATTTTACTTAGCAAAATGCCTTCCAGGTCCATCCATGTTGTTGCAAATGGTAAAATTTCTTTCCTTTTTTTGGCTAAGTGTTATTCTACTGTAAACCGTGTTTTAATGATCCATCAATCCATCAGTGGACAATGGGTCATTTCCATATCTGGCCTGTTGTAAATAATGCTACATCAAACACGGAGGTACATGTATTTTTTCAAGTTAATGTTTTTGTTTCCTTTAGTTAATGCCCAGAAATGGGATAGCTGGATCATATGGTAGTTCTGTTTTTAATATTTTGAAAATCTCCATACTTTTCTATCAGAGTTGCAGTAATTTACATTCCCACCAAGAGTGCATGAGGGTTCCCTTTACTCCACATCCTCACCAACACTTGTTATTTCTTGTCTTTTGATACTAGCTATTTGATACTAGCTGTGAAATGTTATCTTATTGGGATTTTGAGCTGCATTTTCCTGATAATTAGTGATTCTGAGTACCTTTTTGTGGACCTGTGGACTATCTTTACGTCTTCTTTCGAAAAATGTCTACCCAGATTCTCTGTCCATTTTTAAATCAGATAGTTTTTTGGAAACTGAGTTATATGAGTTCTTTACATATTTTGGACATTAATCCCTAATCAGATCTATTATTCTCAAGTATTCTCTCCTATTTGGTAGGTTGCCTTTTCATTTTGTCGGTGGTTTTCATTGCTGTGAAGAAGCTTTTTAGTTTGATGGAGTTCCAATTGGTTTTTATTTTGTTTTTGCTTTTGCTGCCTTTCCTTTTGATGTCAGACCCCAAAAAATCATCACCAAGACTGATGTGGAGGAGCTTACTGTCTGCGTTTTTTCTAGGATTTTGTGGTCTCAGGTCTTACACTTAAGTCTTTAATGCATTTTGATTTAGTTTTTGTATAGGGTATAAGATATTGGTCCAGTTTCATTTTCTTCCATGTGTTTGTCCAGTTTTCTCAATGCCTTTTATGGAAGAGACTGTTCTTTCCCCATTTTATATTCTTGGCTTCTTTGCTATAAATTAATTGACTATACATGCACAGGTTTATTTCTGGATTCTCTATTCTGTTAGGTTGATCTGTGCTTCTGTTTTTATCCCAAAACTGTACTATTTTGATTACTATCACTTTGTAATTTAGCTTGAAATTAGGGAGCATGATGCCTCCAGCTCTGTTCTTCTGTCTCAAGATTGCTTTGGCAACTTGGGCAAGATTTCAGGAAGGAGAGGAGAAACAGTGCTGGAAGCAGAGCAGGACTGGGGCCTCTCTCCTGGATATTTCCCCTTTCCACTTGGGACATATCTTATACTAGCTCCCATGCATATGAAAATCCCGTTTGATCACTTCATCCTCCCCTTGTGTCCGTGGAGATATGCAAAGATGTGAAATTCAAGCATGCTTTCTATACGATCCAACGTCAGTCTCTGAGCTTTTTCAAGCCAGAAACTCTTTCAGTAAAATGTTCTTGAGCTTCAGGTACATGAAAAAGATCACCAACATGGGAGTCTCATCCCCTTACTCTCTAATCTCTAGGACTTTCCTACCTAACAAGTGGCTGAACATCTCTGAACTTCAGGTTGGTAAAAGCAAATGCAATGATAGATATGCAGTATTGTTCAGTAAGTAATTAAAAATGGAAATTAATCTTCCAAGGTTCTTGGCTTGCCCTCTGAGCCTGCCTTATCCTAAAGGAGCTAAAGTTTGCATTTCTAGGACCGTGATCAAGAGTCCTGATTGGAGCCAGGATGAACCACACGGCCCCTAACTTTTCTGCCCATCTAGGTGTAAAGGACAGCATTAGTCCATTGGGGGTCTTCAGTTGTTTCTCTCATTAGGCTTTCATGGAGATTCCCACATCACCTTTGCCAGTTCCCACGGTTGGGTCTTTACTTGATTTTTCTCAATCTGAATAGTGCCTGAACATATGTATGTTAGTATCTCTTACTTTCCCCCTAATGTTTTAGAAAATAATTACATTTTTCAAAAAAAAGGCCTTCTTAGGAGACTGACAGAAAGAAACCCTGGCTGGTGGTGGGCAGGCAAAGACCATCTCAATTTCCATCTGTGTGCATGGCCAAAGCAGGCACTTACTTGGTTAAGCTGACTCCTTCCTTTTTAAAGTCCACTCCTAGGAGAACCCAAACCTCAACATAAACCATGGCACAGACAGAGGACATCATTCTTCTGCTAGAACAAAGAAATGTGTATATGAAGGTTAACTATCATTCATTTAAAAATAAGAGCTCATCCTTTCTAAAGGATATTTTCCTGAGAGAATTAATGAAGTTGCTGAAATTGGATGAAAATAACTCATTGAGCAATTTTTTTCCTCTCTGGAGGGATTGGAGGAGGACTTTCTGTTTGACAATGAAACACAAGAGCCCAGAGGTAGAGACAGTGCCCTGAGGTACCTGGCATCTTTGGTGCATTTTGGTGGGTCCTGGATGGGGATACATGCTTCCTGAGGCATGGAAGGAGGGAGACTTGACTATAGTTGTTGATTCTAGGATTTAAAAATTTTCCTGAGATGTGTGTGTATCTCTTTCTCTGGTCTGTCTCTGTCTAGAAAATTCACTGTTTGACTTCTTCTTCTTCTTCTTTTTTTTTTTAAGATTTTATTTATTAATTTTTTCTTTTTATAGAGAAAGCAGGAGAGAGAGTGCAAGTGGGGCAAGAGGCAGAGTGAGAAGGAGGGGGAGTGAGAGACTCTCAAGCAGACTCTGTGCTGAGCGTGGAACCCAATTCGGTACTCAGAGTGAGGCTCAGGCTCATGACCTGACACGATGACCTGAGCTGAAATCAAGAGTCAGATGCTCAACTGACTGACTCACCCAGACACCTCTCACTGTTTGCCTCTTAAAACAAAGTATATGCATTATTCTGATTTAAAAAAAAAATTAATGTGAAATTATTGCCAAGAAGAGAAAAAGAGGATTCATCACAGGTTTCCTGTAAAATTTGCAAGTAATTCTGATACAAAATCCAGTTTTGAAAACAAATTTTATGAGATAATCATTTCTGAGTTTAATTAAAGACTTAATACTTACACAATGCTCTCCACCCCAAAATATCAGATGATGGATAAATTAAAGCAAATGAGCTTTTAAATCCATTGCTAAACTCAAAGAGAATAAGGGAAGTTCTAAATTTAAAAAGAAAAAGACAAAAAGAAATAAAACAGAGCTGAAACTAGAGTGGGGAGTGGGGAGTCAACACACTGAGTTGCTCCAGAGTGAACCTGGGGGGTGTGGGGGGGTGTGGCCAGCAACCCATGCCATTCCGCCATCTTATCAGGAGCAGAAGCTTCTTTTAACTCCTTTTTGTCTCATCTCATTCACCCTGCTGCGTATATTTGCAAAAGTGCAATCAATGCACTGATAAGGTTTTATTACCATTATTAACAACGTGTTCTAAAAATATGTTTCTCTTCAAGGATATCTTACCTTACCAGGACTTCATGTTTCTCACATGCCTGGTGTAGAAGTTCTAGCAGCTGCCTGGCCTTATTTTTTTCTTGCGGATAAATAAGGCCATCTGAATAAATATTGTAATTAGGACCATAATGGCACATTTTGATGCTTTTAGTAAATAAAACCAACCAAAATTGTTTTTCTTAGATGTGGCGCTAATGATTATTATTGGCCAAATGATCAGATTTACATCGGAAATTCTGGGCTAAAATTTTTGTGAATGACTGTAAATTATAATGCTATGAATGCAGAAAATATATGCAAAACTTTCTGCAATTGCCTCATTATCTTAGAATAATCCTCAAGAATTCATAACAGAATATGCAAGAAACTCAGCGCTGATATAGCTCAGCAGGTATTGTACACAGAAAATATGGGTAAAATTGTGATAAAGAGAGCAGGACTGGAAAATTGTTAGAAAATATAGGCTCTGTTCAGTCTTTGTTTTAAGGAAATGTAGAAAAACTTGTTAAAAATAAAAAGTTGACATTGTATGGTGCCTTCTAAACTTTAGGATTATAGAATTTTGCTTTTTAATTATCAAAGTGGCCAGATAAGGATGGCTCAGGCTGACCTAACAGAGCTGTGACTCACTACTCTTTTTGTGATTACATCATGTTGCCATCTTATTTTTACGACCCTTTAATTTATTTGTAATTTACCCTTCTACTCTCCTTCTAAAAATTAATCTTTCCCAGTTCTTTCACCTTCTTGGGATTGATTGATTATGAACACATTTTTTTAATAGACTTGACATTTACATTAGCTTTCTTAAAAAGAAAACAGAAGAAAAAGGGGTTGAGATTTTTGTTAAAAATACAAAAGACCAACTCTGTGAGAAATCTCATGAAATTCCAGCGGTAACACTGTTCAGCAGTTGCCAAAGAGAGGATGAGCCAAGGTGCTAAGCTGCAGTAGCACATGCTCTGGAGACTTAAGAGTACAGAACCAATCTGCTTATTGAGACATTCCTCTGGTTAGCATGGGCTCTGGCAATACTGAGGAGTAAGATCTTTGTCTTCAGTACCTTCTCGCCCTCCATGTCCATCATCATCACTTTGTGGATGGAGCACCTTATACTCTGCCATGATCTCTAAAACCCCTTATCTCCTTCCTTCCTTCCTTCCTTTCTTCCTTCTTCTCTTCCAAGGTTTATTTATTTATTTGAGAGAGAGAACAAGTACATGGCAGGGGGGCACAGGAAGAGGGAGAAACAGACTCCCCGCTGAGCAGGGAGCCTACACAGTCGGTGCTGGATCCCAGGACCCTGAGATCATGACCTGAGCTGAAGGCAGATGCCTAGCCAACTGGGCCACCCAGGCACCCCTCTAAAACCTCTTTTCTACAGCCAGGATGCCCCACCTGGGTCTGTGCATTCATTTACTCAGTTCTGTGCATCTTGACCATGTGCCAGTCATTGTCCTCACCTCACCTGGGGAAAGAAGAAGCGACATTGAACTGGGTCTTGAGGAACAAGCAAAAATCGATGAGGTAGAGATGTGGGGGAGGTTATTTTAGTTGGAGGCAACAGCTTGAATAAAGCTATGGAGGTTTATAGCTGACTTATTTGGGGAAAGGCAAGTGGTGAGATATGACTAAACATAGATTATGTGGTGTGGGGAAGCCAGTTGGGGGTCAGAGGAGGAGAAGATGGAGCTGAAAGGGGAGGCTGCAGCTAAACTATGAAGGGCTGAGCACCGGGTGGAAAAGACAAAAGAGAAATCATTCCTCTCCCAGCAAACATTGGACTTTGAGAAGCCAAGTGTCCGTCGTGACTATGTCACAGAGTCTTTAGCATGATGGGAATTTTAGGGTGAATTGCAGTGGATATGGCCAGATTTGTAGAAGGGGTCGCCAAACTGTGGTCTGTGGGCTAAACCGGTGTGTAGTCTGCTCTGCACAGCCCAGGAGCTGTTAAGAATGATGTAACATTTTTAAATGGTTGATAAAAAGCCTGATATGTGAAGCTTACACAAAACTAAAATTTCAGTGTCCGCAGATAAACTTTCACTGGAATATAATCATGTTTGTTTGTTATGTACTGACTGCTTTTTTGCTACAAGGGTAGAACTGAGTAGTTGTGACAGAAAACATGGCCCCCAAAGCCTAAAAAATTAACTAGCTGTGTTTTGTTTTGAGCATTTTGCTGAGCCCTATCCTAAGCCATTCAAAAACAAAGGAGTAGAATGCCAGAGAGGAAGCTCAGAGCAAGACTGAGCCCTAGAGAGATGACTGAAGTGTTGGGGAACTTAGCCCACAAGGTGCTTTAGCTAAATGTATTAGTTATAATAAATTTAACTAAATCTATTAATTCTAGGGACCACGATTTCCCTAGCATTTATTTTCCTGTATTATACTTAGAAGTTATATAACATGCCATACTTTTAGTATGAAATATTGTGGATTAAAAATATTTTTAAAATTCAAAATGATTTATGGGAAATATAGAAGACAATGTTGACACTTGTGGTTCACAGGCATTCTCAGAAGCATTTACATAATTAGTATACAAAAAAGGGCTATCTTTCAGAATTGGAGATCCACATCAATACAAGTAAATTACTGAAACCTTTTCTAACCTTTTTAAAAATTCATCTTTCTTTATGAGAGCAGTAATGTCAATCACACATTTCTGCTCTAGTGTGGGTAATTTTAAAATTCTTTTCATAAGGCTCAGAGACATTATGTTATATGATGTCTTTAAATTTTCTAAAAGCAATCCTTTCTGTACTCAGAAAAGTCATAATCACATAGTGATCCAATTTAAGAGGAAAGTTTATAATTGAGAAGGTCTGGTTAAAGAAAGGTGAGTAAAGGACGTAATACAGTGATGGGAGGGAAAAGTTGGTTGATCGTGAGACCATGATAGTTTTCAGAGCTGCCTGCCAGTTGATATATAGAATCTTAGAACTGGATCCAGCCTTCCCCGCAGAGAACTTCTGTCTCCCTGAGGACCGTAGAAATAGAGGTTATATCGACCAGTGTTCGGTTGCTGCAAAGATAAACAACTAGTTATATTAAGCAGAAGGAGACTTAGGGGCACCTGGGTGGCTCAGTGGGTTAAGCCTCTGCCTTCAGCTTGGGTCATGATCTTGGGGTCCTGGGATCGAGCCCTGCATCAGGCTCCTAGGATTGAGCCACGCATCGGACTCTCTGCTCAGCGGGGAGCCTACTTCCCCCTCTCTCTCTGCCTGTCTCTCTGCCTACTTGTGATTTTTGTCTGTAAAATAAATAAATAATTTTTAAAAATCTTTAAAATAAAAAAAAGAAGGAGACTTAATTCAGAGAATCAGCTGCCTATGAAATCATGAGAAATGCTGCTGAGCAGAGTGTAGGATGGGTCTTTGGGAATGTCTCCTGGGACACTGCAGAACTTGCCAGCCTGAGGAACAACCATCTCTTTTATGAAGATGGGGAATTAGTAGGCTACTTCTGGATCAGGAATTTGTTGTTGCCACCTCTGCCATTGATTCCCCTGAACATGGCAGTTGAGAGTTCCCAAGGGCTGCTGCTGTAGAAATACATCTCTAAAACCTTATTTTCCAGTGAAATTCAGCCAAAAGTATCAGGAAAACAACCTCTGTCTCACTTCCGTGTTCTAAAATTTGCACAAGTGCTTCTAATTGGAGAACACTATTAGAACCCTAGCTGCAAGAGATTGTGGGAAATGTAGTTTTTAGACTTCTAGCCTCTGTGTGTAGGAAGGCATACTTAGAGGTGGGGGAAGAAAATGTTGGTTGAGGCTAGTCAACTGTATTTATTTCTATTGCGGCTGTAGCAAATTACAACAAACTCTGTGGCTTGAAACAACACACATTTATTATATTACAGTTCTGGAGGCCAGAGTCTGACACACATTTCACGGGGCTAAAATCCAGGTGCAGCAGGGCTCTGTTCCTTCTGGAGGCTCCAGGGGTCAATCCATCCATGCCCTGCCTTCCCAGCTTCTAGAAGTTGTCCACATTCCTTGGCTCATGACCATACCACTCCAACTTCTGTTTGCATTGTCACAGTACCTACTCTGACTCTAACCTTCGCATCTCCTTTTTCCAAGGACCCTTGTGATTACATTGGGCCCACCAGGTAATCCAGGAAAATCTCTCAAGATTCTTAATCACATCTGCAAAATCCCTTTTTCCATGTTAGGTAACTTAACCATAGGGATTAGGATGTTGACCTCTTTGGGCAGGGACGTTATTCAGCCTGCCGCATTGCCAAATGGGTGAGTGAGAGAACTGATGTTTCTTGACTATCCGCTATATGCCAGGAATTTCATATATAGCATCTTATTGAATTCTCACCAACCTTTCAAAGTGGACCCTATTATCCTTTTCTTACAGATGAGAAAATGAGATTCAAAGAATTTAAAAAACTAGCCCACTGTTCAGTGATAAAAAGAAATGAGGTGTTAAATCATGAAAACACACAAAGGAACCTTAAATGCATATTGGCAAGTGAATGAAGCCAGTCTGAAAAGGCTATGTACTGTATGAACCCAACTATATGATATTCTGGAAAAGGCAAAATTATAGCCAGTTAAAAGATCAGTGGTCTATGGGAGCTGGGTGGGGAAGAAGAGGGAGGGAGAGAAGAATAGGGAGAACACGGGGTTTTTAGGGCAATGAAACTATTCTGTATACCATAATGGTAGATACATAATGTTATGCCCTTGGGAAAACTCATAGAATTGTGCAACACAAAGAGTGAAACCCCTGTAAATTATGAATTCATCGACAATAATTTATTACTATTAGTTCATCAATTATATCAAATGTACTACAACTAATGCAAGATGTTAATAATAGGGGACACTCTGGGGAAGGGGCGGGTGTATATGAGAACTTTGCACTTTCTGTCCAATTTTTCTGCAAACTTAAATTGCTCTAAGAAATAAAATCTAATAATTAAAACAAGTAACAAGCATAAAAACTGATCCTGCTGGCATGTGGCCAAGTCAATAGGTAATCTAGAAATATTTGGCTCTAAAAATGCATGACATTTAAGTGATACTGTGAGTTCCGGAGGCTTTGGAGCTCTCAGATTTTCTTAAACCAGTCTAAAAGCTGACAGTGATGATCTCATCTCAGAAGTCGTAGTCTGCTTCCTTCTTCATTATTAGGGGTTACCGTGAAGTGCTTCCAGTTAATAATGTTGAATTGGATTTAATGGTTTTACTGATAGGGAACTGTTAATTCTGTCATCTTTAAGTAATTAGTTCAAGTTTTTCATGGGTTGTACACCATGAAAAATCTGCTTCTTCCAAAAGCAAATGAAGTGCTTTTCACATGAACCAATCCTACTTGCCTGGTGATCTTTTAACAATAACAAGAAAAAAAAGGCATTGGTTTAATCTGATATTGGGGGGAAAATGTGCATTGATAAAAACAATAATTTGGCCAACTGTTTAAACTGAGAACTACCCTTTTGCTCTCTAATTTTTATGTCTTTTGAGAGGAGGAAATGGTGTTATACACCAAAGCCTTTGAAACTCTAATTTTTCTGTCCTTCGTTTATGTCTTATTTATGTCTTAAATGAGATCTGTCGTCAAAATTTGTAACTACTAATCCTCTTCCCTCCCCCGCCTTGTAACTTCTATGCAAGTGTTAGTTATTTATATATTTTTAGTAGAAAGATATAGATTAGAAAATATAGATGAGTAAAAAGACAATAAATAAAATCACAGAAGTTGTATCTCTTAGAAATAACTACTGTTGTCATATGTGTATGTCCTTCTAAATGTTTCCAATGCAAAATCACATAGTATCACATAGTACTGGACTTGTCACGGTGCGACAACTCTGCGTTAACTCAGCTGTTCAGGACCAAGGGCCCACCTGATTTTGCTGTTCCCCTTCTCTGTGTGCACATTCCAGCTCTCAGTCCATGATGGCTACCAGAGCTCCAGCCTTCGTACCTATTTCATCCTGCAGGACTGAGGAAGGGATGAAGGAGAGCACACCCACTCCCCTTATATCCAATGGATCAGAACTCTGTTGGGGAGCTTTTTTTTTTTTTTTTCTATTCCAAGTGGCCCTTTGCCCAATTAACCATCAGACATTGTACTAAGAAGGAAAGGGAAAATGGATACTGGTAGATGACAATTTTGCCAAACATACATTTTAAAAAATCGTATTATTTTTATTATTTTCTTAACCTGACATTTTCATGTAACAATGTAACAATGTCATCCTAAGTCATATGTATATATACCTATAAAATCGTTTTGATGACATTATATTACTTCGTAGGTACAAGTAGTCAATTCTCTATGAACATTTTTTTTTCAAATTTTTGATATAAAAAAACTTGTAGAAAATATTCCTGAATATAAATATTTTCACACTTTTTTGTCTATTTTTGAGGATATATTCCTAAAGTAGACCTACCCTAGTAGAGTAGACTTTCTTGAGTTAGATAGGCAGACACATGATGAACAGTTTTAATATATATTTTTAGAAAAGGTCAGGGGCTAGAACCAGTTAGTAGCAGCTTATGAGAGATAGTAGTGTGCATTTCTTCCTGACTTCATAGTCATTGATATCATATTGGTATCTTGAAATCAGCCACAGTGGGAGTATTCAAAATAAGAACCTTTTCCACTTCTTCTTTTGGAGAACTGATTGTGAAACATTTGCCAGCACACTGCTGCAAAGTACTTATAAATCTTCAATCCTAAGAGTTCATGAGGACTTATTATTTTCACCTCAAAATCTATATATCAGTGCTTAAAATAGTAACAATTCCAGTTGTAACTTATGTACTCCAATATGGATAGCTCATAATACCTGTTGTTATCTCCAGATTTTTTTCATAGTTTGTTTAGAGATGGAAACCTGTTTTGGGTATATTTGGATATATTTTGTACACCACCAGATCAGTATGGTCCATTAAGGACAACCAAATTTTGCAGAGATTTGGCATGATTGTGTGGTAATTCTGAAGGGTACTGTACTTTGGAAAATTGTTATTTATAAAAACCTTTTAAATAATTGCTTTGGCACATATTGTTGATTTGTAAGGAACATCAAACTCGGTGACTCATGGAGAAGAAAGGAGGGAGAGTGATCAGAATCTCCAGGTCTTTATTCCATGATCATCTCATACATTCTATTTAAGCCCACAGTGGGGTTCTTCCAGACCTTGACCCCTGCATCCTGCCCCAGTAGCTTTCTGTTGCAGTGGAATAAAAGTTTGGGTCACCGAATAATCTAGTTTTAGGAAGCTATAATTCTCTGAGAAATTACAGATGAAAGGGAGGTGGGAGTCAAGGTCTCCAGAATTCTAGGTCCTTCTTTGTCACTGGGCTGTGTAAGGAATCTGATAGCTCCTCTACCACATTTCTACTCCACAGTCTTGATGGACTGATCTGGCCATCCAAAGTTGCAAGGGATGCTCTGCTTCCCTTCACTATGCCTCCCAGGTTTTTCCTACAAGGATCTACAAGGAGCTACTCAAGAAATTCCCATGTAGACGAGTAACCGTTTTCTACCTGATAAGAGCACAGGAAGAGCCACTTTACCTCTAGCTAACTATATGTTCTGAGACAAGCCTCATTTCTCTTCAGTAGAATGGGGGTGTATGAGGGTAAGATTCGATTTGTAAACCCTGAAATTCAGAGATCCTATGAAACCAATTCACCTGCCTAGCAAATGTACCAGAATCAAAATAGCCTGACCAGCAGAAACTAAACTTCCTTGTAAAAAGCATTTGATCTAGCTTGCACAGAGTGCTGAATGAGAACACGATGCTAAGATGTCATATTTTATGTACGCTCTAATTTGGTTCTCACTGGAAGAGAGCAGTGGTGATGTAAGAGGCTGTTTATGAGATTATGCCAAGGGAGAATGCTTGTGCCCTGTGATGGTAAAGGCTATAATTCACTTATACACAGACATCAAATGTTATTGCCAAGTCATTGGGAAAATTCCAATTATCTTTAAGTCATCTATAAAATATGTATCTTGTATTAAGTAATATAAATATGAAGTAATATCAAATTCTGGATCGGAGCTGCCCTTCATGCTGATCATCTGTGGAGCATTTCAAATTGTAGAGCCTCTACACTGCTCTCTTTTCTTATAAGTGTCAATGACAACTACCCACCCATTGTAAGTTGGAGGGTACAATGGAAATCACCACCATACCCCCCAAAACATCTTTTCCATCCATGCTTTTGAAATGTTTGCTACTTGAGTTGGAGAAATCTTTTTTCTAGGCTTTTATCTCCAGCATTCCCTTGTGAAGAATTGGCTAGAAATGGACAGTGTAATCACCAAGTGTATCAATTTTCTAGGGCTGGGGCAAAAAATTGCCACAAACTTGGTGGCTTAAAATGACAGAAATTTATTTGGTCATAATTCTGAAGGCCAGAAGTCCAAAACCAAGGTGTCAGCAGCAGTGGTTGCCAGAAATCCTTGGTGTTTCTTGACTTGTAGAAACATCACTCCAACCACTGCCTCCAACTTCGCATTACCTTCTCTGTACTGTTTTTATGTCTCAAATCTTCCTCTGCCATTCTCTTACAAGGTCACCCGGCATTAGATTTAGGGCCTACCTTAAATCCAGCATGATCTCATCTTGAGAACTCCAACTTAATTATATCTGCAAAGGCCCATTTCCAAATAAGGTCACATTCATAGGTCCTAGGGGTTAGGACATATATTTTTGGAGGGGGAGGCAGTATACCAAGAGAAACCCGGATAAAAATCCTGATACCTAGGATAATACATTTGGACTAGAAGGGATGGTTTAAAAAAAAAAAAGATTTAAAAAGATAGCTTCAAGATATCGGGTTGTAATTGGGGGAAGGGCTGGGAGGTGGGAGAAGGAGACTTAATTTCCATTTTACTGGATGGGCATTCTGAAAGGGAAATTAATAATGCATGGAGAAAACGTTGTCTTTGAGCTCTCCTTGCCAATCAATTCATTGGCCTCACAAATCACTGGTTCTCTGTTGGTACCAAGAGGAAAACCTAGGCATGCAACTAGAACTGAATCATCATGTGGGTGTTGGTTTTTCTGGTATCCCATTTGTCTATTTATTTGTTCATCATCCATTTAGCAAACATTTATTGAGCACTTACTGTGTTCCTGGAACATGCTGGGCTATCTCCTTGGGTGCACTGTTGGCATTGTCTGTCCCTATTTGTACCCAGTGTTGGATGGGATGTTCAGTAGAACTGCATTCCATCAAGTCGGTCACTAAGATTACAGTCAAGTAGAGTTAAAATTGCCCTAGAAAATGCCTTTAAACATTTACAGGTACACTCACATGCCTCTCTCTATGTCTGAATAAGTGATTCAGACATAACAAGCAATCACAGGATAAGGATAAATGGAGCACATCCTAGGGGATTAGCTTTCTTCTAACATTATTTCAATGGTTTTATTTTTCCCTTTGCCAGGTTTACAGAATTAAATTTGTAAAAATTATCATTGTATTTCATGTGACTCTAGCCAAAACCACATGAGCTGCAGGTGGAAATGTAGCAATTGGAAACTTCCAAAACTGTGTGAGCCAGAAGAAACTATAGGGATATTTTGTTTTCTTGTTTATTTAGAAGTCACTGTTGTGTGGTTAGAGACACGGGGGTCAGACAGGTCTAGGTTTGAGTTCAGATTTAAGCACCCCTTTCTGTGTGATACAGAAAATTCTGGGAGAGACTCGTGCAACCTACAAAAGGCTGGGTTTGCCTCCTGGTTAATGTGAATGGTGCCCTCATAAAGGAAACAACAGTCAGGTATCCCCCAGCACATTGAAAACAGTTTGAATCTCTACTGAAGTCTCATGAAGATGCACCAAAGAGGAAGTTCGTTCATGGTACACAGTATACTTTCTTAAAATTCCCTCTCTCTCGTCCCTTTTCCCATATTTTGCACATCACAGATGGCAGTTGACTAAAATTCCCACTTCTCATCTTTTAAAATTCTGTTAATTCTCCCAAAATTATCCGCACTCTGGCTCTCCTCTCTTTCCTCTACCTTTAGCTTTTCTGATCTTAACTTCCTGCCCTTTTAAATGGAAATCACTGAGATAGTTTCAGCTGGTTCCCCTGCCCCTTCTCTTGACTACTCCCCCCCCTCCCCAAATCAGATCTACAAAGCATGAAGCAAACGTACACACAAAAATTGGGGATTAACTGGGATTCAAGCTGAGCAGTCTGATTGTGCTACTTACTAGCCAAGTGATCTTGGGCAAGTCACTTTTAACTCTGTGGTTCCCTCCCTCCTTCCCCTTCCTTCCTTCCTTCCTTCCTTCTTTCCTACCTTAATTTGTAAAGTAAAACCACTAAGACCAACTTGGTAAAAATGGTTTGAGGACTAAGTGGAAGAAAATACTGTATTTTCAGATTTCTATCACAGTGCTGGCCCATTTTAGACAACCAAAAATATGCTAGTCCTCTTCTTACTCTTTTGTCTGTAGACAGACCTCTGTGTAGAAACAAATCATAACCAAATGCTGCTTGGTCAGTGTGGAATCAGATAATACATGAATGAAAACTGTAAAGGTACCATGCTAAGGATAATTGGGGAGTTCATGCTACCATGAGAATGTTTGGCAGTGACTACTATGGACAGGGTGTCTGCCTTCCACCAAGAATTTGCTCTTTCTAAGAATCCCCCAAATAAAGGAAGAATGCTCAAATAGTAGACAGTCAAGAAATTTCCAATGTGTACTACATTAAATCATTTTGATTTGTTTTGTGGGGGGGCCTCTTGTAGTAGTTTCCATTATGTGAAATTAGTGGTCAGTTTCCCAATGGCTGAAATATGCCAATTAGTACAACACATCTTAGCATCACTAATGCCGTTGTGTCAGTATATATAGTGTTTAAAGTATTTAATCAATTAATGGATGTGTGAATTTATCTTGTGCCTAAGTTGGCTTTACCTTCAAAATACAGTTTTATTATTTGTTGCTATTATTATATTTTCTTCTTTTTCTCCATCTTCCTTGCTCCCTCTCTTGGTCCTAGCCATCCTCATCTTTTTTGTTTGTTTGTTTGTTTGTTTGTTTGTTTTTTAAAGATTTTATTTATTTATTTGACAGAGAAAGAGATCACAAGTAGGCAGAGAGACAGACAGGGGTGGCGGGGGAAGCGGGCTCCCTGCTGAGCAGAGAGCCCGATGCGGGACTCTATCCCAGGACCCTGGGATCATGACCTGAGCTGAAGGCAGAGGCTTAACCCACTGAGCCACCCAGGCTCCCCATCCTCATCTTTTGTGTAGAGGTCAGGATGGGCCGCTGAAAGGTCTGTGACTCTTCCTCCCCTGCACAGCAGGATTACCCATACATAGCAGTTGGAGTGGTCTTTATAAAAACACACTTGAGGCCATGTGACTTCTCTGATGGTTTCCCACTATTATTTTATCTGTAATACAATTCTAACATCCTACTTTGACCTTGAGAGCCCTAATAAGCAGCCCTGTCTATCTGAGTACACCTGCTTCTCTCCTTGTGCTGGGTGTTGCAGCCACACTGGCCTGCCTTCTCTTAGCACATTTTTCTCATGTTCCATCTGTCTAGGGTGCCTTCCCTCCATCTCTGCATGTCTGGCTGCTTCTTGTTCTAGTCTCAGTAGGGACTCTCTGGGCACTTAATCTTTTTTTTTTTTTTTTTTTTTTTTAAAGATTTTATTTATTTGACAGAGAGAGATCACAAGTAGGCAGAGAGGCAGGCAGAGAGAGAAGGGAAAGCAGGCTCCGCAGAGAGCCCGATGCGGGGCTCGATCCCAGGATCCTGGGATCATGACCTGAGCTGAAGGCAGAGGCTTTAACCCACTGAGCCACCCAGGCGCCCCATCTGGGCACTTAATCTTAAGTAGAGCTGGCCCTCCCCCAATCATTATTATATCGTTCTGCTGTTTCTCATACCATCCACTACCCTCTGATATTTTGAACTGATTGCTAATTAATTTAGTTGCTTACTGTTTTTCCTCCCTCCACCCAGTCTCCATGAGACTACATTCCTGGATGTATCTCTCGTGTCTGGAACATAGCAGGAGCATAATAAACATCATCCCTAGGTATAGGAATTTGCCACAGCCATGTCTGTGAAGACCAGACTAAGCCTTGATGCCTTCCCCTTCCTTCTAGGTGTCTTTTCCCCATTTAGAATTGTTGCTTTCTTGAGCTCCCACCCTGTCTGGGTCCTTTCTGGGAAGAAACTTTATCCCAACCAGGTGTCCTGCATCTTCCTCCTCCCCTAACAAGGTTTCTGTATTCCAGACTGCCTCTGCTGTGTGCAGAGTTACTCTGTGCCTCAATGTTAATTATTCGGTGTTGAATGGGCATATTTGCATGCACAAATATTTGAGGAATTGAAATCACAATTAACATGTTTGAGGTTATTTTAAAATATCTTGATGACTTCCTGTTTTCTTTACTTCTGTGACTCACTTTTTTTTTTTAATTTTTAAAAATTTTTTATAAACTTATAACGTATTATTAGCCCCAGGGGTACAGGTCTGTGAATTGCTAGGTATATACACTTCACAGCACTCACCATAGCACATATCCTCCCCAATGTCTATAACCCCACCACCCTCTCCCTACCCCCCTACCCCCGGCCACCTGCAGTTTGTTTTGTGACATTTAGAGTCTCTTATGGTTTGTCTCCCTCCTGATCCCATCTTGTTTTATTTATTCTTTTCCTACCCCCCAAACCCCCCACTTTGCATCTCTACTTCCTCATATCAGGGAGATCATATGATAGTTGTCTTTCTCTGATTGACTTATTTTGCTCAGCATAATACCCTCTAGTTCCATCCACGTCACAAATGGCAAGATTTCATTTCTTTTGATGGCTGCATAGTATTCCATTGTATATATATATATATATATATATATATACATATATATATATATATATATATATATATATCTCACTTTTTAAAAAAAATTTATTTATTTTAGAGGGAGAGAGAGTGTGTACAATGAGGAGGGGCATGGTGGGGGGAGAGAATCTTAAGCAGACTACACTGCTGAGCACAGAGCCAGATGTGAGACTTGATCTCAAAACCCTGAGATCATGACCTGAGTCAGGCACTTAGCTGACTTTGCTACACAGGTGCCCCAATGGCTCACTCTTTATTCTGACTTTAGGGATTCTGTGTCTCTCCATCAGTGTTTTCAGGTCTATGCTAACCTGAGTCAGAATTTTGGAAGGCACTATCTTTGAATACAGTTGAAAACCACCATTTTGATTCCTTTATAGAACCTGATAAAAGATTTCAAAACTCACTGGATTTCTTCCTAGTTCTACCTGGCTAATGAGCCTCTCTTCTTTCAGGCTTCAGCTAGAAAGGAATTGGTTGACAATTATTATTGCATTTATTTCCTATTATAAAGGGCACTTTCCCCCTGGATTTGGTGGCAACGGTGGGATACAAAGAGGAGTAAGGCCAAAGCCCTGTCCTCTGGAGCCCCATAGTTCCACAGGAGGGAGGTGTCACGGCTACTAACCTTAAGATGGCATAAAACATTTGCCATCCCCCAAAGTTGCCAATTGTTACTGAATGTTTTTGGTGGTTTCCATGACAATTTTCCAAAAAACAAAACAAAACAAAACAAAAAACAAACAAACAAAACAATGACTTTCTTCTTATGGTTTATACATAAAGAAAGTTTTTTCAACTAACTACACTATGGGGGCAAATGGACCTATACCAGTTTATCATTAAATGAGCAAATGACCAAAGTAGGTTTGTTTTTTTTTTTTTTAAGATTGATTTATTTATTTGAGAAAGAGACAGAGAGAGGGTGGGGGGAAGGCAGAGGGAGAGAGAATCTCAAGCCAATTCCACACCAAGTTACCTAGCCCTCTGCAGGGCTTGATTCCATGACCCTGAGGTCATGACCCCAGCTGAAACCGAATTGGACACTCCACCAACTGTGCCCCCAGATGCCCCCAAATTGGGTTTTTATTGCAGGTTTGGAGTGATAATAAAACAGGAGTTCCCCAGCCTACCAACTCTACATTATAAAATTGCTTTTAGGATTTTTTTTCCTTTTATTCATGGAAAGTAAGGTGTTATGGGTTGGAGCAGAGAAAGAATCCAGAATCCAGAAAAGGTAGTATCTGTTCCCAACTTTTAAGGTTTCAGCTAGGTCTGGTGGGACGGTAACATGAATGCTTAGGAAGACACAGAGTACTTGGATGGCAGCATTTTCCAGCTGTGCTTAATTCCAAGTGGCATAATCTAGAGAGTGGATCAAGGAGAGCTTGATAGAAATGTTGGTTGGGAAGCAAACCCTTTGCTGTGATGCTGAGGTTGAAGAAAATAGAAGCAAAGAGGCAGAGGCTGGGCACTAGGGCTCTGCATTAATGTAATTGGATTTTCTTCCTTTCCTTCTGAAACTCCAGTGGTCTTATGATGCAAAGATTTAGAGTAGGGAAATATAGAGCAAATTGGGTTTTGCTCTCATTTAAATCAGTGGTTTGCTAGATTTGTAAAAAATATTTTACTACTTTCTATACAATATTTCTGGGAACACATTGAATAATGATTCCTTTTTTATTTTTTGAGTAAAATGTCACCACCGTATAAGGAGACAGACCAAGAGTTTTTGTTAAACAACTCAGCATCATCTTTTAACCTGAATTTTGAGTCATTTCTTAAGGCCTTCTATCATGAATAAATAATTCCTCTGAGGACATCAGCATTTGAAACATAAGAAGCCAGATTCCTTTAACAAATCCTGCTAGTTTTCTCCTTCCAAGCTTGTTCCTTTACATCTCTTACTTAATGAGATATAAGTTGATGTTCCTTAGAACACTTCATTCATTTTGGCAGGTGAACGTTTTTATGCCCCCTTAATAGAATCCCTCTGAGTTCTACACAAACATATAAAGCTACAAAGTTTTTTAAAGACTTTTTATTGACAGTAAAACTTAACTTTTCCTCAATTTTTTTTTCATGTCCTTAATGGGTATATAATGATTGCATGATTTAGTTTTGTAGCTAGAATTTTAAGATTAAAAACATCCACACAAATCTCTAATTTTTCCTAGGGAACAAACACCTGGAGATGCTAAAATCACTGTCTAGAGGACTAAAATTCTAGTCTTTGAGCATCGTTCTACCGTGTATCCACTTACTCCAGATGGGGTAGGATGGAGAGAGTGGGGGCTGGGTAAAGGAGTACATGGTGGAAAGAAGGAGTTGTTCAGCTGAGCTGTAATCTATGGCAGAAATTATTAATTTTTTTTAATTTTAATTTTTTTATTATGTTATATTGTCACCATACAATACATCATTAGTTTTTTTTTAATAAAGATTTTTATTTATTTATTTGACAGAGATCACAAGTAGGCAGAGAGGCAGGCAGAGAGAGAGGGGGAAGCAGGCTCCCGGCTGAGCAGAGAGCCTGACGCGGGGCTCGATCCTAAGACCCTGGGATCATGACCTGAGCCAAAGGCAGAGGCTTAACCCACTGAGCCACCCAGGTGCACCACATCATTAGTTTTTGATGTAGTGTTCCAAGATTCATTTTTTACATATAACACCCAGTGGTCCATGCAATATATGCCCTCCTTAATATCTACCACCAGGCTCACCCATCTCCCCACCCCAACCCCCAAATCCTAGTTTGTTTCTCGGAGTCCACAGTCTCTCATGGTTCATCTCCCCCTCCAATTTCTCCCAACTCACTTCTCCTCTCCATCTCCCAATGTCCTCCATGTTATTCCTTATGTTCCACAAGTAAGTGAAACCATATGATAATCGACTTTCTCTGCTTGACTTATTTCACTCAGCATAATCTCCTCCAGTCCCATCCACGTTGATGCAAAAGTTGGGTATTCATCCTTTCTGATGGCTGAGTAATATTCCATGATATATATGGACCACATCTTCTTTATCCATTCATCTGTTGAAGAGCATCTTGGCTCTTTCCACAGTCTGGCTATTGTGGCCATTGCTGCTGTGAACATTGGGGTGTATTTGGTCCTTCTTTTCACTACCTCTGTATCTTTGGGGCAAATACCCAGTAGTGCAATTGGTAGGAATTATTAATGACTTATGATCCCCACATTTTGGGGACATTCACCTCTTTCTGTCTGGTGAATTTCCCGGGACCTCTACAGACAATAGATGTGACCCCTGTGTGGTCAAGTAGAATCGGGTAGGTGAGCTCATTCTTGAGTGTGGTGGAAGAGCATCTGAAAGAGTAGTGCAGTGAATACTTCTTTCTTCTTGAGGCTCCATCTTCCTCTTTCCAGGTGTGCAGCAGTGAACAGAGTCATGTGCAGTAGTTCAACACCTGGGTTCGGGACCCCATCACTGAGTTCGAATCCTGGTTTGGCTATTTGGATAACTTTACTTGGGTAATGTGAGGCACATTGCATCTTTGTCCCTCAGTTTGCACATTTATAAAGGAGGATAATAATAGAACCTACTTTATACTTTTGCATGAGCAGGGAGGAGGGGCATAGGAAGAGGGAGAAGCAGACTCCCCTGAGCAGGGAGCCTGACATGGGGCTCCATCCCATGACCTGAGCCAAAGGCAGACACTGACTGAGCCACCCAGGTGCTCCAAAATGGTTTGGAATTCTTAATCTAGTGTCTGGATTTCAGTCTTTGGGCATGTCGATGAACAATTTGGGGCCTCGGCTTTGCTACCACTGAAATAGAGTCTGTTGCATAGTCTCTGTTGTTCCCAAACTTGAGTTGTTGCAAGGATTAAAAATCATGTAGGTAGACTCCGAAGACTTGAAAATAATTCATGTTCCACTCTCCCTGCCAAACACTTTCCCCAGTGGAAATGAATGATGGGACTATAAGTTAAAATTTATACTCTTAACTCTGAAACATGCAGTATTGTTTTGAAGGCATTGAGACACCTTTCTGTAGGAGGAGAGTGTGTCAGACTCACACCACCTGACCTGAATAATGAAGTGAAGCAGAGACATTAAGACCTTCACTCCTCCTCTTTCCGCAGGTCCGCAGATCTGAAAGCAGGGCCACTGCCTCATTATCCTGATGACTCACAGATCCAGAGTGCTTCCGCTCTCCTCTGCTGTCCTTTCAAATTAAATTCATTATTCTACAAGATGTCTGTGGTTCCCAGAAATGACGCAAGTGGTATGTGCCCTATTCAAAGCCGACATCCGACTCTCAGGGCCGTCTCCCAAGTGATCTGTACCCTGCCACTCGCTCTAAGAGCCACTGCCAATTCCAGTAATCCCCCCTTTTCTTTCTTAACAGAAAGCTCAGAGAGGATTATGGCTACACGGACTCTTTTAACAAAAAGCTGTGCAAAGCCTACTGTAAAAAACATGGATATTCTTGCCCAAATACATGAAGACAAAAAAATGAATTTCTTTTGATACTATTGGCTAAAATGGGAGCATTTGATCATCCACAAGGCAAAAAAGCAGGCATTGGATAGTTGCTTGAAAGTTAAATGAGCAGCTCTTGTTAACACGTTAGTTAAGTAGTTAATGCACATTAGTCCCTTCAGTCCTTGTCCTTGAAACAAACCTGAAATACTTTTTAAATCTAGTCTGAGAGGCACAGGGTCTTGAACATCTTTTGCCACATGAAATAATTTATAAGCAGCAAATATAACACGTCCTTGCCAAGGAAACCACACCTGTCAGAAGTGTGGCTGGTCAGTAAGGAAGCTCACACGGGAATATGCCCGGATGGTGAGTCCGCAGCTGCCATTCCAACCACACTCCAATTTCTTTAAAGCATGGCATCTGTTAGGTGTTTTTGTAAACCAAACAAAAAGATCTCCTTATTCTCCCTTCCCTTGTTAACATTTTCCAATATGTGTACGGATGTTAGCATTTGAATTTGTTTTTAATTTTTTAAAGATTTTTTTTTTTTAATATAGAGAGAGCATGTGAGCAGGGATAGGGGCAGAGGGAAAGGAAGTGAGAGATTCTTAAGCAAACTCCCCACTGAGCCTGGAGCCCGACTCGGGGCTCGATCTGAGGACCCTGAGATCACAACCTGAGCCAAAACCGAGGGTTGGATGCCCAACCGATTGCACCACCCAGGCGCCCCTGAATTTTTATAATCCTGTAAAGTAGCTAGGGCAAGTATTATTTTCTCCATTTCACAAATGAGGAGACCGATGATCACACGGGTCAATGAACTTGCCCAAAAGCACATTTCAGGAGTAGTGAATAGTGCAGGCAGGTGTGTTATTGCAGAGAAACATGACGAGCTGGAGGATGTGGAGTGATTTTCTCTGAAACAGGTGTGTCGTTGTGTAAAGCCCTGATTGCCAAAGGAATGTAACTTCTAGGAGGTGTTGCTGCTGTAGGATAGACACGAATTATAATATAACCTTTTTATTATAGGTATTACATATAATATATACTATGTATCTATAGTAAAACAGTTTCACATTTTTGGTGACAGTTGGTCCGTCTCCAGTTCACCCAGAGATTTCTCTCTTGTTGGGTTCTCCTCCTGGATACCCTTGTCTCCACTTCTAGCCACTCTATTAAGTTTCTCTTCTCTTTGACCGATCCTTTGTGATGACTGCAATGGCATCTATAGACCAGGAGTGAGGCCCTTTGCATGGATTATTGCATTTAACTTTCACAGCAGTCCTAAAAGGGAGGATTATTCCTATTTTATAGAGGAAGACACTAAAGCCTAGAGAGGTTACCTTACTTAAAGTTACTAAACCTGAAATTACCCAGAAATTTAATGGCTTATAATAACAGTTGTTTTATTATATTCTATGATTTTGTGGGTCAGGTATTAGGCAGGACTCAGTGGAGAAGGCTGAACTCTGTTCCAGGACATCAGGGAGGATGGCTTGTTTGGGACTAGGTAATCTATTTCAAGATGGCGCACCCACATGGTAGACAACTGGGCTGTTAGCCAGCGCACTTAGTTGTTCTCCATGTAGGCCTGTCCACGTAGCTGCTTGAGCTTCCTCATAGTATGTTGGTTGGGTTCCAAGAGTGTTCCATACTTCCAACAGTATGTTGGTTAGTATTCCAGGAGACCAAAAGTGGAAGCTGCCAGTCTCTTTTAACGTTTGGTCCCAGAAACTGTCATGATGTCATTTCTGCTATATGTCATTGCTCGGATAGTCATAGAGCTCTCATAGGTTAAAAGACAGGAACATAGACCTGACCTGTCATTGGGAGGAGTGTCAAAGAATTTGCAGCCTTGTTTAATCTACCACAGAAAGGATGGGAATCCAGATTATAGCCATGACACCATATTGTATTTCTATTAGTACAAACCAGGTGCAATTCTTTTTTTTTTTTTAAGATTTTTTTTTTATTTATCTGACAGATAGCGATCACAAGTAGACAGAGAGGCAGGCAGAGAGAGGAGGAAGCAGGCTCCCCGCTGATCAGAGAGCCCGATGCGGGGCTCGATCCCAAGACCCGGGGATCATGACCTGAGCCGAAGGCAGAGGCTTTAACCCACTGAGCCACCCAGTATTCCCCAGATCTTGCCTTTTACATCACAGGTGAGGGATAATACCCATCTAAGTGTAGTTGACGATCCATAAAGCTGAAGGAATGAATGATGAAGAGCTGAGCCCTGGCCCTGCCTTGAAGGAGCTCTGTAGCCCAAGCAGGATATTGAACTACTCTGGGTCTTGTTACTTGCTCAGTAAAATAAGAATATAGAATTAGATGATCCCTATAGTCTTCCTTTTCCCAGCAAAACCTTTATTAGTGTGCTTGGGCTGCTTAAACGAAGTGCCATAAGTCAACAGGTGAAACAACAGACAGTTATTTTTCCCAGTTCTGGAGGCCAGGAAGTCCAAGACCAAGGTGTTGTCTGATTTGGTTCCTGGTGAGAATCCTCCTCCTGGCTTGCAGCAGCTCCTTCTTGCCATATCCTCAGATGGTAGAGAGAGAAAGTATGAGAGCACTGGTCCTTCTTCCTCTTCTTATAAGGACACCAATTCCATCATGGGCAATCTACCCTTATGACCTCATCAAAACCTAATTGCCTCCCAAAGGCTCTGCGTCCTAATACCATGACTTTGGGGGTTAGGGATTTGACATATGAATTTTGGAAGACAGTTTAGTCCATAACAACCATTCTATGAATCTACTCAAGATAATTAATTACAAAACAAAGAGATCCCAGATAGGGGTCTCAATGAGAGGAGACTAGGAGTCAAGAAACCTGAGAATGAAAAAAGGAGTAAAGGAAAGGATTGTTTTATTAACCAGAGCGAAGGATGTGATTGAGAAGAGGAATCGACTTTAGGTTTAGATGCAAATCCTTGAGTTATGCTGATAGCACTTGGATTAGAAGGTGGGAATTTGATGGAGGTCTTTTCAGAGGTTGAGGACATTGGACTTGGGAACTATTTGGCCACAAGGGGTAGGAGAAAGTTATAGATCGTAGCGGACTCTACATTTTGTGCCTGAGTGATAGGGGAATGCAAATTCAGCAGCAATTCCCAACGGTGACTAGAGAATTATCTGATGAACTTTTAAAAAATACTGATACCTGGACTCCTCCCAAGATGATTTAATTCAAGGTTTTTGGAATTGGGGCTGGAGCGGTAGTATTTTTCAAAGACCCCAGGCAAACCCACTGTGCAATTTCTAATTAGAGTTAGTTAAAGGCATAGATTTCTGGCTGCTGTGGAGTGATAAAATACTGAGGATTGAAAGGTGATAGCCACCAAATAACTTGGGGTGTGGGTTGTATGGTATGTAGATTATGGCTTCCCAAAGATGCCTACAACCTAATCCTTAAAACCTGTGCATATGTTAAGTTACATGGCAAAGAAGAATGAAAGTTGTTAATCAACTGACCTTAAAATAGGGAGATTATCCTTGTTTATCCTAATAGATGCAATGTAATCACAAAGGTCCCCAAAAAGAGAAACAGAGAGGTAGAGGAAGAGAGTCAGAGGGAAAGGTGGCTATGGAAGAGTAGTCAGAAAGGTGCAAAATTATTTGCTTTGAAGACAGAGGAAGGTATGTCCAATCAAGAAATGGGCGCTGCTGGGGCACCTGGGTGGCTCAGTGGGTTAAAGCCTCTGCCTTTGGCTCAGGTCATGATTCCAGGGTCCTGGGATCGAGCCCCACATCGGACTCTCTGCTCAGCAGGGAGCCTGCTTCCTCCTCTTTCTCCCTGCCTGCCTCTTTGCGTACTTGTGCTGTCTCTCTCTCTCTCTCTGTCAAATAAACAAATAAATAAAAATCTTAAAAAAAAAAAAAAGAAAAAGAAATGGGGGCTGCTTCTAGAAACTGGGGAAGCAAAAAAAAAGATTCTGCCCTAGTGCTTCTAGAAAGGAATGCAGCAGAATGCAATTTGGTTGACCTTAAAGCTTTGTTTTAGCCTGGTGAGACCTGTGTGAAACTTCTGACCTACCCAACGATAAAATAAATTCAAATTACTCTATGCCACTGAGTGTGTGGTCTCTGATACGAGTAGTCCATTCAGGAAGTCCTCTTGGAGGAGATACATTTTGATGAACTGTTATGTAGGGACATTGTTGACAGAGGAAAAACTCTTAGATGTTAGAATTTAAATCCATCAGGATTTTAAAGAAATTCTCCAGGCTGTATAATAGCTACCCAGAATGTTTAAAATCAAAAGTCAAAGAAATAAAACTGTTTTGTGATTGTCACTAAATTCCTCGATGGAGTCAGAGGCAAGAAATTCTGGGGAATTTTTCTCAGCAGTGTTACTTGAATTGTGATCAACTTCCCTGATTTAAAGGCTGACAAAACACTTGTTTTACCTGGATGGTTTTAAATTACTTGAGTCAGCAAAGAAACAGAATCTGCAGCTTCCACATAGCTCATTACCTGAATGTAAACTGGAACTTAATATTCCTATTACTCTCATTTAATCAGATCTGTAGACTCTGCTGGTGGTTTTTCATTGGGTCCTCCTGAATGAAAAATAATTGGATAATCACACATACACACACAGATTGCCAAAAACCTTCCATATGTACATTTAGTTATTAAAGTACTTTTATTGAGGATTTATATATCACATGACCTGTGTTAGGGACTCATCCATGAATGTGACAGGCAAAGTCCTTGTTCTAATGGAGCTCACAGCCTGGAGGAAAACATACAAGTAATCGAGTAAGTTACAGTAGAATAGAAAATATAGATTGGCATAGCAGAACAGGGGTGGGGCGACTGACTCGATGTGGGGGCAGGAAAGGAGGAGTAGGTTGGGGTTGGAGGGGCTTCCTGTAGAAGATAATTTCTAAGCAGCATCAGCAAACCCTGGGAGACCATTAAAAATGGGAATTCTCAGGTGTGTTAAGCCAGACCTATTAAGTCTGAAATCCTGGGGATGAGACACCAAAATCTGTGTTTTAATAGATCTCTGAGGGGTTCAGATCTATACTAAAGTCTGAGAACCAGACGATCATACCTAGGCTGCACGTTAGAATCACCTGGAGACTCTCACATCGCTGCTGTTGCAGTGGCCCCTCTCCCAGAGACACTGAACCCTTTGGTCCCGGATAGAATCTGGGAATCAGTATTTTTAAAACCCTGGGTGTCAAGGGTGAGACCACATCTTCAAGCTGACAGCTAAAGCCTGAGTTAGCCAGGCAGTGAGGGCTGGTGAGAGGGCAGGAAAGTATTATAGCCCAGATGCGAAAGAAAGCCCAAGATTCCTGGGATTTGATAAGGCTAGGGAACACACACAAGGAAACTTCATGGCTTAAGATAAGGTTCATAGTTATACATTTGTTTATTGTAGTACTTCTTAAACTTTAATGTGCATAGAAATTATCTGAGGCTCTGGTAGAAACACAGACCCTTACGCAGTGGGAAGGCTCTATCGCCCCAGCACCTCCTGATCAGAGAGCAGATGGGGACTGCAGAACGATGTAACTATGCTTCAGGCCAGGGCCAACATAAGGGCACCTAGCCGGGGTGAATTGCAGATGCCTGCTGCTGGATGGGTGTGTTTTGAGGGTAAGGAGGAGAGATGCATCCAAGCACAACCTCCCAGCCTGCTCTTCTGATTATTTTCCATCAAGGTCGCACTGCTTTTAGCTCAGCAGTTACCCTCCAACCCCCAATCTAGCTGAATGCATCCCCTGGCCAGGTCCGCAGAGCCAGCTCATTAAGTGACCGCTGGAGCTCTCTGTAACGTGCCAGCCAGCCAGGGAGGCGCTGGTCGAGGAGGGGGGCTCTCCGGGGACCTCTGTTCCCCTCTCTCACTTCCCACCTCGCCTGGCTGACAGCGGCGGTGCCTGCGGCAGAGCCTCTCTTTGCAGCAGCCCCTCGCACTTGGCTCGCACTTCTGGGCGCTGTCCATGGTTGCAGCATCTTTCGGCGCGCCACGTCAGGAGGCCGCTGCGGGGCCCTGCGATTGGCGGAGGAGCCCCTCGCCATCCCCCCAACACTCCCGCCCTCTCTCGTGGGCCCCGAGTCCCGGCCCCGAGTCCCGGTCCCGCAGGCGCGTGCCAGTGTCCGCGCGAGGCGCGCCCTGGGGCTCCCGGGCGGCACACCCACTTTCCTTATTAGGGCAGAGTCAGACGCACAGAGCCGGCGGCGGGGGCGCGAGGGTGGGGCGGGGAGCCCTGGGAGGCGACAGTCGAGGGCGCAGCCACAGCCTTCGCCGCCTCTGAGCGGCAGGAGGGAGCAGCGGTCGCTGCACTCCGCCGGCCAGTTTCCCGAGACCCAGCTTCTCTCCGCGGGCAGAGATCTTTCTCTGCGCCCCGCCGGGTACCCCTAGTCCAAACCTCTCGCGGAGACATGGAAGAATTTTTGCAACGCGCCAAATCTAAACTGGTAAGTTAGGGGAGCAACGCTATGTGCGTGTGTCTGTGTGTGTGTGCCCCTGGGTGTGTGTGTGTGTGTGTGTGTGTGTGTTTGTGCGCGCGCGCGCACGCTGATGAAGAGGAAAGGGCATTGCAGCAGAGAAGGAAGAAACAACTTTGCCACTTAGTTGTCAGGGTATGCGGGCTATTCCCTGGAAAGAATCTCTGGAACTCTGGTCCTTTACAGCAGGCAGTCTGTATCCAGAATCCTCACCCACAGGCAGGCAGAGTGCTGAGCTGGGGGTGGTCGACCTGACAGAAGTTGGGTCCTGTGTGTTTAGCTTTGGTTCGTTTGGTCTGAGGTTGGAGAGAGGTAGAGCCAAACTGCAGTTTGCTTCCGAAGGCGAGAGGGTTAATGGGTGTGGTGCTCCTTTCAAAAATGAGCCCAGCCTTCTGCAGATGCAGTTACCTCTAAGTGTAAAGGGGAGGGGGAAATATCCCTTAGAACTGTGCTTTTAGCTGGAGGTGGTGGCAGAGCGTAAGAAAGGAAGTTAGGGTGCTGGCTGGGAAGGATGTGCGAGGCAAAGGCAGAGTTTACCCAGGCATCCCTCACAAAGAGCTTGCTCCAGTGCAGGAATAAGGGACGTGCTAGAGTGACTTGCGCGTCTCCCAGTCCCTGTTCAGATCTGTGATTTGGGCAGAGGCAGAAGGGGAAACCCCAACTGTTGCTGATGATGTGGGGTTTGCCAGACTATTGTTCTCCTGGGAGGAGACCAGCTCGTTGGCCCGGTACAACTGTACCACTGTCCAGAGAGCGAACTCTGATTTTATTGTGTGTGTTGACAGTAGCTACATATTCTGGAACAAAAGATTCCAGCAGCTTCCTAATTCCAAACTATCTTGGCTCTCCAGCATAGCGGTAATGCACATAATGGAATGTTTCTGTTTCAACACTTAGGAAAAAGCCTCTGCTCATTTACAAGCAATATCTTTAATGAACAGTGAAATTACCTTTCCTGGGCCTGGCATAGGAGGAAATGCATAATTTATGATGCCTTTAACCTTTAAACCTTCATAAAAGACAAAATACAAAGTCTGCATTAAGGTGACATCTTCATCACATGGCAGGATATTTGTAAGGTTATTATCATAACGTATTTATGCTTGCACAACAAAGGGAGAGTAGACCCAAGTGTGATTCTTACAGTGATTTAACTCTATCTTTTAAAAGACCATCAGAGTTGATTACTGCTAATGTAAGTAATTTGTTTTGTACATTAAGCCTCCTGGAGAGTCAAATGTCAGTGGGGATTTCAGAATTGAGAAATTTGGTCGTTTCTGTGTTTATGGCTGACCCCCTTATAGTTTTAGTTGCACACATGAAGGAAAATAGTGATTTCAGAAATTGTGTGCATTTCTGCTGGTATAAGTAAGCTCTATCTTTGTTTTGTTTTGTTTTGTTTTGTGTGTGTGTTTTTAACCTAACAATGAGTGAAAAGTGGTCAAAAAGGAAAGTCGATCATGCCAACTTATTTATTTATTTATTTATTTATTTTGCTGGTGGATGAAAATGAATAGCCATCGTAGATACATGCAGGTTTAGGCTGCACCTGTGTTCCGCCCCTCAAACATGTATTTTAACAATAAACATATAGACTGTGGGGTCTGATGTGAGCAAGAGATTTGCCTCCTTTCTGAAGAACTATTGCTGGAACAGAAAAATTTCCTATTTCAGATCAATCGGTTGAAAGTAATGGGTAAGTTTATTTACTGAGTCCCTTCACTAGCTGAGCAATTTGCTCTACACTATTAAAAAAAAAAGGAAAAGACAGGAGAAAGAAGTGGTTGCTTGAGTTACTGTTCCTGGTTGCCTGTGTTAGCCAGAAGGACAATTACTGCTAATTTTTTTTTTCTCGAAATAGGTTTCTTTTCAGAGATCACAGTTTGTTTTTCATAGCCACAGAAAAGGTGTTTTGGTCACTTTTGGTGTCATATTTCTCCTGACAAGGGATATTTTCTAGGTAAATAAGATTTTTACTTAATTTGCAATATTAACTATCATAGTAGATAGCCTTTTGTTTTAGAGGATAATCTTTGTTTTGGAGAAAAATATTAAGTCAATTATTATGACATTCATTTGTGAGAAGTATATTCATAGTAAATTAGTACTGTTTAAAAAAAAACAGGCTAATACTTTGGGGAACATTTTAAGGAGAAGAAAATTGTGCTGGCTTTCGTTTAGGCCCAATTACACCAGAATTAGTTAGAATTTAGGTGTTGTGCTTAAGCTGTTTTCAGTCAGAAGTTAGTATAGGCTTATCTGCATGAAAAGTCTAGCTGGCAAGGCTTTTTCCTACCTACTTGACTTCTTGCTTCGATATTCTGTGGTCATGATGTGTATCTTTTAATAGTTTGGAGTAGTCAGTGTTCTTTCCAATGTCCTAACATAACCTCACCATCATTGGAACCAGCTCATTCCAATAGACAAAAGACATTTTAAATTGCAAAATGGAGTAACTCTTAGTCATGGATAAATTTTCCAATGATCAAAACTTTGGAGAAAGTGTGCATCATTTTTCCTCCCGACTAGGAGCATTTATTATTCATTTGTCATTGTGAGGAGAGAAGAAGCCCCCCCCCCATTCTAGGCCAGGCCCTGGTGTGGATCAGAAATCTTTGAAGGGGGAGAAATGCTTTTGGATTTTTATTGGGTAGTTTGGAGCTTATTTCTGTTGAAATTGGGGAAGCACGCAGTTCAGTCTGCTCCTGTGGACCCTTAAGCTGAGGCAGATTCACTGGCATAATCCCGGCCCCCTTTCCCCTAAATCTCTCCTTCTGATACATACCCTTCTTCCTGACAATATGCTGTATTTAAAAGAAATGGCAAAAGCAGACCCCAAGTGTGGCCTCAGTGGGATCCCTTCTGGCACTCAAATGCTTCTCTGGGGGCCTGCTTTCTAACCTGGTCAGGACTTGCTTGGGTGCCTAGGTCTTCTTGATAACCATCACTGATGGTGGAGGGCAGCAAGGGAGGTAGTCCCTTACTCCAAGCGTGGTCTCCCAAAATGGCACCTTCTTGACAAATAGGAATGAAAAATAGGAAATTAATGCAATGATTATTAAACAAGACAGTAGAGTAAGCAGTATGAGAGCAAGACCCCTGAGACGGAAGAGATGCTGACCAAAGAAAGGGTGGGCAATGCTTTTTACCTGCGTGCATTGCCCTGATGGGAGCACTCAGCAATGTTTCCGATTCAGACCCCACTGCTAGAACCGCAAATGAAAAGAAAAACACATTTTCTTTTTCTCCTGCCAGTGCCCACCTAGCTTTTCTTCCACCTGCTCATTCAGAGCTCGAATAGGGACAGAGATCAAATCCTGTAGTTCCAGGCTTGTCCTGAACTTTTAGCGATGCTTTCCATTTTTAGTTTTGCCATTTCTATGGTGGTGTCTTCGTTATTTGTTGTAGCATTTCTATGGTAGAAAAATTGATGAAGGGAGAGAAAGAGGGTTCCCCGCCCACTCTATGCTGTGATTTGGGAAATATCCTCCCCTCTCACAGTGGTCAGCTCGGGAAAGTATTCAGGCCAAGACCACCTCATGGTGGCAGTAAATGGTCTAAGTTCCCATGAACTTTGGGAGGAAGAAATGAAATTAATGAAGCATCAGAGTCCCAGGGCCCCAGCTGGTGGGAAGCCAAGGTCCCCACACTTGGCTACGGAGCCTCTCCCACTGCCTGGACCCCAGCAGCTGGTGCAATTCAAGCAGCTGCTAATGGATGGTGGGGAGGGGTCACTGCCATCCACGTGCTCTAAGATGTAGATCACTACGCAGCCTTGGGTGTTGGGCTGGAGAAGTGTCAGCTGCCGCTGGAAGGATCCAGAACACATCCATGTCTCAGGAATGCTGTTTTCAAAGAGAGGGTGGGGACAGGATCGCCACTACAGTCTGAGGAATGCCTCTGTCCCTTCCGCAGGGACAGCTGCAGGTGAAGAGCTCTGTTCTGCAGCGGGTATTAGTCACCACGTGGATGGACTCGTGCAGGAGCGAAATTCCGCATGACCCAAATGCCAACTTACACTCTCTGGTATGTGGCATAGGGACCAAGAAAACACATTCGGAAGTCGACATGAGCAGCCACATTCGAGTTGTAGAGGAGAGGGGGGTTTTAAAAAGAAAGAAAAACACCGCAGCCTGTCTGCAGAGTCATTTTCTTGATTGGAAGTTGAAGGAATATATTCCTGATTCCTTAACGGGAAGGAAAGTGGGACTCGTCCATAAAAAGCTTCTCTGAAGTGACTGTTACAGATACTTTGGAAGGGCTGCTGTGGTGAAGACTAGTAGGGATGGATGGAGCCCCTGTCTGAGCAGTTTCTTTTGGGGAGCTGAGCTGATCACAGACCAGGGGATCAGCTCCCTCCCCACCAGCAGCGAGGTGCACTTGAGACTTTGCCTGAGCATTGGTGAGCAGGAAGGAGACCAGGAATCCAAAGCACTTCTGTGAATGTGGTTCCCCCCACCCTTCGGAGAGAAGAGCCCTTGATTGCTTTAGCCCCAGAGCCAGCTCAGACCAAGGTCTGTAGATTATCCAGCCCCAGGGGCTTCGGAGAAGAGTTGGGCTTTTTCAGTATAAATCTCACAGTGGATTGGTCTGCCTCAAAGGTAAAAAGAATTAGTCACTGCTACTCAGCACCTTGGGTCTTGGAGGACGTGATTAGGTGAGCAAGGAAACCATTTAATTAGTGACTTGGGAATATTTGATGTTAACCAGATGAAAAATGAGAGCTTTGGTATAACATGTTCATTTCTATCTGTAGCATTTATTTGGGCAGATATCAACATTATTTGGGGTTTGGTGTGCCAGTCGAGAGAGCTCTTGTAGGCGATGGTGGCGTGCTGATGGAAATATCACTCTCCCTGTACATCCACTCCTCCCTGGAGTGCTAGCTGAGTGGAGAAAAGGGTGAGGGGGAACTACCTGTGTTTGGATGAAGGCTGCAAAAATGGAAAGAACATCTGGGGTCCAGAGAGGTGAAGTACATGGTGTTGCCTTGGCCACTGATTCTGTTTGGACCCTGGGGTTTATGGGAGAGTCCTAGAGTATGGAGTCATCTTTGAAGAGAAACTGGGAAGGGGCAGGACTAACATAGTCAGGAGGCAGCATTCAGATGGAATTTGATATGACTGATACCCTCTGGGCTTGAGCAGTACACACCCTGCACAATTGTACACGGTTTCCCTGCCCCAGGTCTCAGAGTAGCCTACTCAGAATCTCTGACAATGTGCCAGGTGCATTTCTATCTGAGCCCTGTGGCTTTGGGCTTTGGTTACCAGGGAAAGGTAATCTTTTTTCTTAAGAGATCTTGGGAGGCAAAGTGGGTACTAGATTGCTCTGAAAAATCCAACCCACAAAGTCTGGGTTGGAAAAAATAAGTTGACAACACTGTCTTGATTTTGTTTGTTTGTTTGTTTGTTTGTTTTGTTTTGTTTTAGATTTTTAAAAAATTTATTTGTCAGAGAGAGAGAGAGATTGAACAAGCAGGGGGAGCAGCAGGAAGAGGGAGAAGCAGACTCCCCTCTGAACAAGGAGCCCAATGCAGGACTTGATCCTAGGACCCTGGCATCCTGACCTGAGCCAAAGGCATACACTTAACCGACTGAGCCATCCAGGCATCCTTTTACTGGAATATTTCTGACTTGTAGATATTTTAAATTTTAAACCAGTCCTTATGGAAAAGAAGAACAAGGCCAACACTTAACCAGCTGAGCCATCCAGGTGTCCCTGGTCTTGGGTTTTTAACCCACTGAGCCACCCAGGTGCCCCTGGTCTTGGGTTTTTAATCTGACAAATGGGATAATGATACCCGCTTTGCAGATTTGTTGTAAAGCCAAAATACTATCTCAGCAGTCCTCAGCACAGAACCTGGAAGAGTGGCTGCTTCCCTCCATTTGCCCCAGCCTGTAGTTCTGTGCAGTTTCTTATCTCACCCAATGGCACTGTTATCCACCCAGTTTCTCCAGCTGGAAACTTCTTTCTCCTCCACCCCATTCCCACCCACCTTATCCCAGACATCCCTAAGTCATCCGGATGACTGCAATGGTGGGCTCGCCAGTCTCCAGTAAACCACTCTCCCACTGCTGCTAGGGAGATGGTTGTGAAAGCACCATTTGCACCTCTGTAAGCCTCAGGACCCTTCTCTTGCTCTGAGGAAAACAGACAGCACTTGCAGCATGACCTTGGGATCTGACCCAGGGTCCGGCTCAGCATCTTTGGCTTCTCCTCCTCCTTGGCATAAGTAACTCCCACCCTTTCTTCAGAGGAGGTGAAAAAAGAACCTCTCCCTGAAGGACCTCTTCCCTCTCCACCTCCTCCACTTCATGACTCCACGTTGGGTTTTGCGGTAATGATTTTAGATCACTTACCGCAACTTGTCATTCTGTCTCTCCTGGGGATGTTTGTTTGATTAATCAGAGTAAAAAAACAGGTCTCTGTCTATTGGATTTTGTTCACCATTGTATAGCAGGGCCTGGTGCAATGCCCGATGTTTAGGAAGTTGTTTGTTTTGGCAGTTAATCCTGCCGTATTATCGTTAATTAAGTACAAAGAGCCTTCCAATTATGTCACCTGGAGAGTTTTTCACCCATTGCTCCATTTGGCTGTTCTGTTTGGTGTGCCGGTGTCCAGATCAGCCTGACTGGTATATCAGTCACTCTGATGACGCGATCCCAGCAGCAGATGGCACAAGCCTCATGGGTGACCAGATGAGGGACTCCTTCTATCCACACAAAGATCATTCTCACGTTGCACAACTTGTACTTGGCCGTCTCTGGTGCAAAGCAATACTTGGTTATCACAGATCAGACAGAAATTATCTTGGTCTCGTCAATGCTGATGACCTCCCGAAAACAGCAGAGTAGGCTCTCAGTTTGGCCCTTGTAGTTGATCTTGATGAACTGCCGCATGTGGATCTTCTCTCCTTCATTTCTTGTCAGGGAGTCCTTAAGTCGGTTCCTTAGAAAAAGATGAGGGAGGACATCCTCTCAACCTGTGGGGACCAGGAGGTGGACGACGAGCAAACACACTGGTCGGTTGTTCCAGCATCTGGGGCTTGGGGGCCGCAGCCGGTTGCAGGTGCTTCTTGGGACCGTGAGCCATGCCTGTGCTGGTCCCCAAATCATAACCCATTATAGTGGCTCAATAAAAATGAAAAAGTGGACGGACACGTGCAGACTCCAAGTGATTGGAGTCTGAAGAAGGGCCGACAACAGTCTGCACAAACCTAGGTTGGTTTTCCTAGAAGCAGGGGAGAAACATTAAGGTCAAGGAGTGCGGTCTGGAACTTTGCACAAAGTCTGTATTTCATACAAAATGTTACTGCAAACGAATGAAGCTAGTTTTTATGCATGACTGTTGGGAATCTGCAAATATTGGTTGAATTTAAGCGGGAGTGGATTGGCGAGAAGCAAGGAAGGGAATGGACCACTAAAAGCCTCTGCAAAACCACATTGGATAGATCAGCAAACGGAGCTGATTCGTGCCATAGATCCTCCTCTGTGAGGCTCAAAGACTAGAAATTGCTCTTCCCCAATTCCAGCTACCACACCAGGTACACGCAGCCGATTCTGCTTCCTCTGGGGTAGTACTAATGGTATGAGTGAGACCGGCAGGGAAGCTTTTCAGAGTCCTTGAGAGGAAAGGTGCAGGCATTCCAGATCAGTCTCATTAGTATTTCTGTCCAACCCTGACCCTGCAGACCTCATGCACGGGATCAGCTCATGCATTGTCCTGAAGCAGACCCCTCATCCGACCAGTGTGCTGTTTGTCATAGAGCTGTGCCCACGGTCCTCCACTTCATCGAACTCTCAGGGGTGTGACCACACTTTCCTGGGTACTCTTACTAGCCTATGATGCAAGAGTCTTTTAGAAACGGTGGTGTCCAGAAAAATTGCATATCTTTGGCTCCATGCATTTTCTATTTCTTGCTTTGGCTGCCAGGAAGCTCAAAGCTATGTTGATGCTTATTCCTTAGCCTAGTATTTCTATAGTACATTTTTCTTATTTTTATTGCTTAGCTTCTACCTTGTTATACTTGTTTTAATTTGTGTGTGTGTGTGTATGTGTGTGTGTGTGGTTTTTGGGGTTTTATTTGCCAAGTTTGTATGGTTTTTGTTTTGTTTTGTTTTTTGTTTTTTTGCAAGCAGCTCATTTTGAACCCTGGCAAGAATAAAAACATACATTTTACAATAATGTCTATGATCATGAACTTGTTTGGGCAACAGGTCTGGTGTAATTCAGAGTTTATCTACTCACATTTGGGAATTAGCTTTTTTCATGATTGCAAATACCGTGTGGGAGCTTCAAAACATGTAGTTGAAATTAGATATCAATCAACACAATCAAAACTGTATCTTTGCTCTCATTCTTAAAGACCAGTACCTTCCCTGGATAAGCGGTAATCTCACATTCCTGTACCTGAGCCCATAACCTGGAGTCCAGGATGCAGGAATGTCTGGGAAGAATTTCATCAAGCATTTTTAGATTGGAGGGAAACTTGGAGATCCTTTTGTCTTCCTCATCACTTCTTTTCTTTAAATGCATTTTGGCATGGTGGCTGATGGTGTGAGCCAGATAGCCTAATTTCAAAGCCTGACTTTGCCGTTTTGATGTACTCGTCGGACGACCTTAGTTACTTAGCCTTGCTGAGTCTCGGTTTTCTCACCTATAAAATGAGAACAATAGTTGGGGCACCTGGGTGGCTCAGTGGGTTAAGCCTCTGCCTTCGGCTCAGGTCATAATCTCGGGGTGCTGGGATCGAGCCCCGCATCGGGCTCTCTGCTCAGCGGGGAGTCTGCGTCCCCTCTCCCTCTCTGCCTGCCTTTCTGCCTACTTGTGATCTCTCTGTCAAATAAATAAACAAAATCTTTTTAAAAAATTTTTAAAAATGAGAACAATAGTAGCACACCCCTCTTAGGGCCGTTGCAGATGTGAATGTCCTCAGACGTTCTCCATCCCTATAGCTGAGCAGTATAAAGTAATAAAAACATGAAAGAGACCACTGGTGGACAAGAGAGCCAGGAAGCCCTACAGACATGTCATAGAAACAGGAACAGTTCTTAATTCTTAGCTTTTTTTAGTTCACATAAAATGTGGTGAACTGTCTTCCCTCTAAGAAATCTGTCTTCCCTCCAAGAAATCTGTTTTTTTCACTGAATGTTCACAATGGTCTTGTAAGGTGGGTATTATTCTCCTTTTGCAGTTAAGGAAACTGAGCTTTAGGGAGTTAGGAAGTTGGCCCACGTTCTCATTGCCAGTGAAAAACAGAGCTAGAGTTCGCTCCCAGACCAGCTGCCTCCAATTCTAGGACTCCCTTCTTATAGACTCCAGTGCTTCTGCCCACCTGATCTCCCAGAACACTTAATTCCCTTTAAATGAAAAGTGAACAACTTGACAGGTTTATAGGGGGATTGGATGGTAAGTCCGCTTTGACCCGAGAGAGGTTTATTTCTTCGTGGTGACCGTTTTATATTAAAAATCCTCAGACAACTGAGTCATCAACGAATATTACTGAGAACCAGCTGTGAGAAAAATATGTGGCTCCGCTGGCTCTGATTTGGTGGGACAAGCTGGGAGACACTGCCCACTGCATACCCATGTGAAAGGAATACAAAAGATTGATAAACTAGTTGGAACATTGGCGTGCGACTGGCTTTTACAGTGGTCAGAAATACTGTGGGAATTTCACGAATTTTTAATAAAGAGAATGCATCTCAAAAAAAAGTTTGAAGTTGTCCCTTACTTACCATCAAGATTGTTGACCCAACTTTCGGTTTGACAGGTATCTTCATAGCTGTTAGTCTGTTGCTGGAGGCCTTAAGGAGGCCCTTGGTTGACTGACTGATCAGTCAGTCTTACAGTAGGGTGACTCACTGCAGTGACACAGCTAGTGTGGATAAGAGCTGGAGTCGGGCCACAGCTCCCAGTGGTGCCAAACCTGCTTTTTGCTCCTGAGTCTGCCCACTTAGCCATGCCCCCTGAAAGCTGCTGGTTATACCCGAGACACATGTAGGAGTGAAGGGAAGGGGAGGAGAGAGAAAAGAAGGGAAGTGCAGGTGGAATTGGAAGGAACTAGAAGAAAAGAGAAGGAGAAAAGGAATTTGTGGGGGGGGCACAGGGAGAAGTCATGAGGCATGGGAGAAATCCTTCCAAAACCCGGGTTGCAATGAGTTGCAGGCCCAGCACTTCCTGTTTCGGGAGTTTACTTATCTGGTGGCATCAGCCAACCCTTAGTCTCCTGAAGGGTGGAATTACGCAGGAGCAGCTTTCCTATAGGCAGCCAGAACTGATGACTGAAACCCCCCCACACACACACACGAGTGTTACTCTGCCAGGAAAAGATGAGATTGTGCCATTTGCAACAACATGGATGGACCTAGAGGGTGTTACACTAAGTGAAAGAGGTCAGGCTGAGAAGGACAAATATCTTATGATTTCACTCATGTGCGAGAACCAAAAAACAGAGCTAGAGAACTAGAGAATAAACAAACCCAAAGCGGACTCAGACCTATAAATACAGAGAACAAACTGGTGGTTGTCGGAGGGGAGGGGGTTGGAGGGACTGACTAAATGAGTGGAGGGGAGTGGGAGGCACAGGCTTCCAGCTCTGGGATGAACAAGTCAGGGGAGTAAAAGACACAGCATGGGGTCGATGGTCCGTGATACCGTAATAGTGTTGTATGGCGACAGACGGTAGCTTGCGGTGAGCACAGAATAAGGTTCAGACTCGTCGAATCAGTGTGTTGTACACCTGCCATTAATGTAATGTGGCGCGTCAACTAGACTCAAATAAAGACATTTTTAAAAAAAGAAAACATAGCTTTAAAGTTAGTTCTTTCCTCACAGGAAAATCCCCCCAAACTCTATCTCTGAGCCTATTTGTGAGGTTACATCTGTAAAACACTCAGGAGCAATGCTGGGATACAGGAGAGACCCACGAATGTTAACCGTCATCACCATCACCATCATCACCACCATCATCATCATCACCATCACTTAGTTTGTGCTTTGACAAAGTAGTCACAAGCTTGGTTTTCTCAGAGCACAGTGAAGGAAGAAGAGGTTGCCTAACAATGTAATTGCTGCTAACTTACAAGGGAGGGAAGTGCACAAACAAAACCAAAATCAAACAACCTATAAGAAGCAGACCCAGGCCCCCCATCAGTGCCACTCCATCTGGGGTAGGGCAAATAGTTCTAAGGATCTGCACGGTGTCTGTGGCCGTGACATCAGGGACGTCAAGTACATTGCTGATGTTCGCAGTGACAACCCTGTGTCATCAAGGAGGAAAGATCATTAAAGCTCAGTGTCCTGTTTAAAGAGAGAGGTAGGATGTGCAAGCAGTTTCAGGAAAATTTCCAATTCAGATAATTCAAATAGAAAAAAAAATAGAAAGGAATTGTCACGTGGAGGGCCGGCTTTGGTTGTCTGCAAAAGTGGCTCGCACAGGAGACCTCATTCTTGCGGGAAGCTAGATATGTGAAATGTCATGGTTTTTATAACAAGGGATCATGAGTCAGGAGGGAGGGCGATGGTGCTAAAAATGTGTGCCTGATGTGAGGAGGCAGAAATAGGCCTGTGGCAGGTAGAAGTTACAAGAAAGCCCGCTCCCCGCTCCCATCCCGAGTTGAGAACTAAATCTTGTTCTGGACTCCACAAAAAAGTTGCAGCAGGGTCCATGAGCCTGTCCAAAATTCCCTAAAAATGACCCAAGAGGGAGGGGTACCTGCTGATGGGTTTTCAATTATTGGAAAGGTTTTTGTGGGAGAGTTCCCATTCGCAGAAACCATTTCTTTCCCTCACTCAACAAAAACAAAACCAAAAAACCAAAAAACAAAACAAACTCCAGGACTTTAGAGTAAGTGGCTTGGGGGGAAAAAAAAAAAAATGATGTCCATCCATTCAATAAGATCCAATTATTTCGTTGTGAAAAGTATCTATCAACTAATCAGAGGGTGCAAAAGTGAAATGTACATGCTTGTGTCTTGTCCCCCAAAATGGAAGAGTGAAGCCTGAAGTTCATTCTGAATGTAGATGCGTCTTTGTTCGTCTTTGCACACTTCGTACACATTTCCCCCAGCAAGAGGCCGGTGGGGCCGGCCAGACCAGCACCTAGCTCTGGGAAGACAGAAGTGTCATGACAGGTGCACAGATCAAGTCGTTCCCCTGCCACGGGTATGTCTGAGAGGACACATGCCTGTCTGCTCCCCAGGAAGGCAGTGTCACTGGGCCCTTCTCCAGGGAGGCAAGGGGGCAAGTCTCTCACTCTTCCCAAACTCTCTGCTTCTTTTTCTTTCCATTTCTATTGAGAAATAATTGACAGCCTGATGGTTTGATTTACTATATTGTGAGAGGATTACCATGATAGGTTCAGCTAACGTGCATTTTCTTTTATTGATAAAGAAAAAGAAAAGAAAGAATAAAAGAATAAAAGAGGAAGATTTCTCCTTGTGATGAGAACGCTTAGGGTTTACTCTCTTACTGACTTTTCTGTATATGGTGTGGCAGTATTAGCTGTAGTCAGGATGTTATACGTTATTACAACTCCCAGAGCCGCCGCCTTATGGAGTGCTGGATTCTTTCAGAGAAAGGTAAACAGTAGTTCAACTGATTTTTTGTGGACTAATACAAGCTGAAACTTTGGTTCATATTTTGTTTTATCTTTTGAGTATTTACCAAGCTCATTGGGGGGAACTTCTTTGGTTTTCTTTCTTTTCTTCTTTTTCTTCTTCTTCTTTTTTTTTTAAATAAAATTTTATTATTTGACAGAGATAAAGAGAGAGAACAAGCAAGGGGGAGTGGCAGGCAGAGAGAGAGGGAGAAGCGGACTCCCCACTGAGCAAGGAGCCTAGTGTGGGACTCGATCCCCTGACCCCAGGAACATGACCTGAGCCAAAGGCAGATGCTTAACGAACTGAGCCATCCAGGCGCTCTGGTTTTTTTTTTTCTTTTTAGATTGTAGGCAAATGGAAGCATGGTCTTAGGAAATGCATACAGGTCATAGGAAAAGATAAAAGGGAGGGAGAATTTCATTCTCTAGTGGAATATTTCTTCTATTATTTAATTGTGACTTTGTTTTGTAAGACCCTAACATAATAAAGCCAGGCACGAACGAAGCAATTTCCTTGGTCTGTAACTGATCGTGTGCTTGCCACTTGGCTGATATCCTTGGAGTGTGGCCTGAAGCTCTAGCTCTCTTGGCTCCACTTTAAAAAAATCCAGACATAAACTCACTGTGGGTGATGCAGATCAAAATACCATCCCAGAACTGGCTTTTAAAACACTTTGAAAAATTCATTAGGCTTCCAACGTATTAGGTCACTCTGAGCCTCATGGGGGGACAAGCATATTTCTCACTTCTGTGGAATTATTTCATGCCAAAATAGCCTTCTGACCAAGCATAATATTGCTGTAAAAACCAGTTCACAGTGGTAGTTTCAGATGCTAGCATTTACATAGCTTTGATGACTCTTGCAAACACTGAGCCATGCTTATTACTACTGGCCCCATCGTTGGACTTCTGCTTTCAGCACGGTTTATATTCAGCTGCTCCCATCACTGTGTCCCACTGGACATACCCTGACCCATCACTTCGGAGAATGGTGTGGACACGGGCATCAGGATTCCATGTGTTTAGCCATAGTCTGTTGTTAGTGATTTCTTGCTTTGGAAATGTCAGCTTCTTCGATCGCAGACCTTTACAGGTCAGACTCTTGTGGAAGCACAGATCTTTAACGTGGAAACAAATGACTTTACGCTTTGTCTGTTTCACCCTCCTGGTATGATGTGTCAGGTTTCATTCATTTATAAAATAATAAGTAAATGTTAAAGCAGATTTGGGAAATAGAGGGAAGCTAAAAAGTGAACCACAAATATTAAAGGAAATAAAAATTAAAAATTAAAATCATCCACTTTTTTAAAAGGGGTGTGGGAAAGAGGGTCAGAGGGAAAGGGAGAGAGAGAATCTCAAGCAGGCTCCAGGCCTAGTACAGAGCCTGGCACAAGGCTCCATCTCTGAGATGGACCCTGAGATCATGAACTGAGCCGAAATCAAGAGTCAGACTCTTAGCTGACTGAGCCACCCAGGCACCCCAGAAATTACCCACTTTCATTCCAGTGTGACTGTTGGCAATCGTTTGGCAAGGAGTTTTCTTCGTCTTTCTTTTCTGTGCATAGGATCAAGATAGGATATTCATACATTTCAGTGCCCTGATTTTTTATTTTACTTAACATTATTCATTAACTATGTCCCTATGTTATTGAATTATAGTCCAAATCAGCATCTTAAATCATAGCATACAGTGTAATAAAGAAGATATACGATGGTTAAACATTTTGTTCACCCCTCCTATTTTTTTTTTGTTATTGTTAATTACACTGTAACAAACATCTCTGTAGAGAAAATCTTTCTATCTTGTGTAGGACAATGTCCTTAAAATAGTTTTTCAAAAACATAATTATTGGAGCAAAAGATATATTCTTTTTTTAAAAGATATAAATAGTCTTAAGTTTCTTGATTAATCTTTCCAAATTGATTTCTGGATGAAATCCACCCCATTTCAAGACCCAGGGAGGTTCTGAAAGTTTAACTTGTTCTTTAGAACATTGTATAGGCATAGATTTCAGATCTCTCGACACAGAGGTCTGTGCTCCTGACAAGTTTGAGAGGCTGTACGGTACAGCAGGAAGAGTGCCATGCTAGTTTGAGAAATACGGATGTAGTCCACAGTGGGCTCTGCCCTCAGCAAGGAGTCTTCTTGTCCTTCTCCTTCCATCCCTTCCCCCCTTGTGCCCGCACAATCTCTCTTTCTCAAGAGAATATGGATCTGAGCAAATAATCTGAAGCTGCCTTGCTCCTGAATTAAGATGATCATAGCACAAATTATACCACACCAGTTAGAGCTCTTATTTGAAACCATGAAGTCGAATCTGACCAGAGAGGCTACTTCCTCCCTTTTTTCCCCCCCCACCTCCTCTATTTCAAAAGGGTTGAGCTTGTTGGCACCTGGGTGGCTCAGTGGGTTAAGCCTCTGCCTTCAGCTCAGGTCGTGGTCTCAGGGTCCTGGGGTTAAGCCCTGCATGGGTCTCTCTGCTCAGCGGGGATACATCTCCCTGCCCCCCAGCCTGCCTGCCTCTCTGCCTGCTTGTGATCTTTCAATGTGTCAAATAAATAAATAAAATCTTTAAAAAAATGGATTGAGCTTTCTGACCGACCCAGTGACTAGTCAGACTAGTTATAGTAGTGAACAGTACTGCCTGGTGTCAGTACTGCCTGTTGTGGTCATTCAAGACATGCTGTTGCACTTCAAAGTTCTCTCACCTGTGTGGTCTCACTCGGGCAGCCATGGGTAGGACGTATGTTATTATAGTTACTCCACAGATGAGAAGAACAAGACAGACAGGCGAAATCCAGCCTTGCCCAAGCACATACAACCAGCAAGTGGCACAGCTGGGCACATAGAGTCTGTGTCTTCTGATTCCCCAACCCTTGTTTCCAGTGGTATCTATGAACGAAGAACTGGTTCGCACTTTCAAAAGATAGGTTGAAGTTCTCGTTGAGAGTTTGATGCTTTGGATTCATCTCCATAAAAGAAAAGGGCCCAGTAAGAATACAGGCGCTTTTCCAAGTGGAAAATACCCAGCTGTGTCTCAGGAAACACACAGGAGAGCAAATCTGTTGGGCTTTGGAGTTTTCGTGTGGTGGGTTCTGATGAATAGTTTGCAAGTGTGAGATGAATGGTTGGGCCATTGGTGGAAATATGCTGAGCTCCACAGGTGCTGTGAGGTCAAGTGTCATCTGTGATGGGAAAGAGGTACCTTCGAGGCGGGTCTTTGGAGGGCCTGTGGGCATCATCCCATGTGCTACTGTAATGGGACAGCAGGTGACTGGATGCTGCTTGGATTGATTCCAGCCTCAGAGTTCCAAGTAATGAGGGGAAGAGCGTTTAATTGACTATAAGGTCCCAGGTGGCCTGTGTTTTCTGATCTTCCTTCCAAAAGAGGAAGCACTCAGTTCACACTGAGGAAAAAGTGAAACAGCCAACCATTACTGGAAGGAAATTTAAGGGAATGGAGCTCAAGGTTCTGTATTAATAAAAATCTCAGGTGTCTAGGACACCAGCTGTCTTGAAAGCCTAACGTGACTTTTTTTTTTTTTTTGTTTTTTTTTTTTTTTGGTGAGAAATCTATTGTCTACAGAAGATTTGTATACAGTACAGTAATTCCTTTACGGATGTCATGTTGGGAACCTTTAATATATGTGGAGGGAAATACAGTTGGGATGGTATTTTCTTGTAAGTGCTGGGATGGGAATGAAAATCAGTGACTCTGAGAATCTTACTGTGTAGATGTTAAATCATGCACCTAAATAATTAGCATGTTGTGGAGCAGAAGGTTCTGGAAGTAAATCCTCATGGGCCCCAACTCCTAGCTGTCAAACTCCTTTGTGAGTACACATCTGCTTCTTTAAAAGACAAAAGAACAGAGAACATGGAGGGCCAAATAGGAACATTCAGGTTAAGCTGATGTCTTGCCATGACTAATATACCTGACTGGGCCTTCTCTCTGCCTCAGTTTTCTCAAAACATCTTTACCCTACTTCTTACCCCTAGGCACTTAACTGTCAGCAAAACCTTCCCTTGGCCAGCAAGCAAGGGTAGAATTTACATATTTTACTTCATTTGACTTTCATAGCAATTCTCTGAGACAGACATTATTATGCCTAATACATAAAGGGAGAAACTGAGGCTCAAGAAATCAAGTGATTTGATGTAGGTCACATAATTAACTAATGCATGTTAGAGCTAAATTTCTGGTATTCTCTGCCTCAGAGCCTCAACTTGCATTTTCACTCCTCAGAGGGCACAATACAGTGACTTTCAGGAGAGGTGGGCATGACAGCTGCAGTTCTCAAACTTTCATGTCACAGGATCTGGGGATCCTGTTAAGATGCAGATTCTGATTCAGTGCCATGTGTTGTGGGGGGTTGTGGGAGCCTGCCCTTCTGACATGTTCTCAGTTGATGCTGATGCTGCTGGACCCCAGACCACAGTTTGAGTAGTGAGGCTCCAGAGTGCAAGGCTGAGGGGGAGAAGGCCCTGTTCATGGCTCTTCTCAGGGGGCAGTGGAATCTAGAGAGGGCTGACCTCAACTGTAATGGAATGCTTCCCACAAAAGAGGTGCTATCTCCCAGCACTTTCCTACGGGCAGCCGTGCGGTCCCATCACAATGTGACAGAGATGCACGTTGAGCCATTGGGCCGACTCCTAAGATGTTAAAAATCTAAGGCAAAGACCAGCATAAAAACAGACACATAAATCAATGGAACAGAATAGAGAACCCAGAAATGGACCTCAACTCTATGGTCAACTAATATTCAACAAAGCAGAGAAGAGTATCCAATGGGAAAAGGACAGTCTGTTCAACAAATGGTGCTGGGAAAATTGGACAGCTGCATGCAGAAGAAATAAGACTGGACCATTCTCTTCCACCATACACAAAGATCAACTCAAAATGAATGAAAGACCTAAATGTGAGACAGGAATCCATCAAAATCCTAGAGGAGAACACAGACAGTAACCTCTTCCACCTGAGCGGCAGCAATTTCTCTAAAGGCAAGGGAAACAAAAAACACATCTGTTTAGCAAGATACGTCTCTAAAGGCAAGGGAAACAAAAGCAAAAATGGACTATCGGGTCTTCATCAAGATAAAAAGATTCCGCACAGCAAGGGAAGCAGTCAACAAAACAAAAAGGCAGCCTACACAATGGAAGAAGATAGTTGCAAATGACAAAGCAAATAAAGGGCTGGTATCTAAGATCTGTAAGAAATTATCAAATTCAACAGCCAAAAAAACAAATAACCCAGTCAAGAAATGGGGAGAAGACATGAACAGACACTTCTCCAAAGAAGACATCCAATTGGTCAACAGACACATGGAAAAATGCTCCGCATCACTTATCATCAGGGAAATACGAATCAAAACCACAATGAGATACCACCTTACACCAGCAGAATGGCTAAAATTGACAAGACAGGGAACAACAAGCGTTGGTGAGGATATGGAGAAAGGGGAACCCTCTTACACTATTAGTGGGAATGCAAGCTGGTACAGCCACTTTGGAAAACAGTGTGGAGTTTCCTTAGGAAGTTAAAAATAGAGCTACCCTATGACCCAGCAATTGCACTACTGGGTATTTACCCAAAGATACAGATATATAATGAAAAGAAGGGGCACCTGCACCCCAATGTTCATAGCAGCAATGTCCACAATAGCCAAACTGTGGAGGGAGCTGAGATGCCTTTCAACATATGACTGGATAAAGAAGATATGGTTCATATATACAGTAGAATATTACTCAGCCATCAGAAAGAATGGATACATACCATTTACATCAACATAGATAGGACCAAAGGGGATTATGCTTAGTGAAATAAGTTAGGCAGAAAAAGACAATTATCATGTGGTTTCCGTTGTATGTGGAATATAAGGAATAGCATGGAGGACCATAGAGGAAGGGAGGGAAAACTGAATGGGAAGAAATCAGACAGGAGACAAACCCTGGGAGACTCTTGACTCCTGGAAACAAACTGAGGGTTTGTGGAAAGGGAAGAGGGTGGGGGGATGGGATAACTGGGTGATGAGCATTAAGGAGGGCATGTGATGTGATGAGCACTGGGTGTTAAACGCAACTAATGAATCATTGAACACCACACCAAAAACTAATAATGTACTGCATGTTGGCTAATTGAATTTAAAGAAAAAAAGAAAGAAAGAAAAATCTAGGTGAAGAAAGCAGTCTTCAGTGCTCCTATTTCAGATGACAGAAGAAGAATCCCTCTGTAGTTGCACCACAAAGACAGCCGTCGGTTCTAATAACTCGCAAGACAGGCCATGTACATAATGCTCGTTTCTGGTATGTGTTGCTGTTAAAATGATCTAATATTCCTTATGCTTTGCCCGAATGAAACACTGGGGCCTCATGGCGTGGGTTCACAGTGCCTAGCAGAGGTGGAGGGGACCATGAGTAAATATGTAATTGGGCTTTAGGGAGGGAGAAGGAGGAGAGACCTGAAGGAAGTGACAGGGTCTTAGGAAATACAGGGCTCTTAACCAGGTCCTTTGAATTATTTCAGGAAGGTCTTTTCCCCAAGGACTTGCTGCAGGAAACAATGTTTGAATCAAACTTCCCCCAATGTCTGGTCTCTGTCTCTTTGACTAAATTATTTTTAATGTTTCTTGTCCTTATTTAATATCATCTTTCAGGCAGTACTTTAACATCTGGATGCTGATCTGCTTTCTGTTTCATTGTTGTTGCTTCTCCCCACTGTTGTCCGTGCCCATTTGTACAGGTTGCTTTGTTACCGACTGACGCTGTTCCTTTATTATTTATGCCCTTCCTCCTTTGTTGATGGCTTTTGCTTAGTCACCCTGCTTCTCTGATGTGCTCTTTGTTCACACTCTATTTCCTACAGCCCCTTTACCCTTGTCCAATTCCTTTATCCTTAATACAGAATTCTGTTTCTCTCAATACAGTGGGGAGCCCAGAGCGGCTTGTGGAACCTCACGTAGTTTGGGGGATGCTTGGTGGCATCTTTGAGCATTTAGGCATCTTTTTTAAGGTCCTGTTTTGTCTCAGTCACCTTTCACCAGGTCATGCTGCTGTAGCAAAAAATCCCCAGTGTCGGGGGCTTTCAATGACAAAGGTGTATTTCTCACTGGTGTTAGAGGTTGCTGAAGGTCAGCTGTGGCTCCAAGAGCCTTCCTTCCTTGTTCTGGGATGCAGGCTACTGCGTCTGTACTGCATACTGTACTGGGATGCAACAACTGCCTGGGCTAGGCTGTTCTTGGGGCAGAAGAAAGGAGTAAGAAAGGGCGCCCGGGTGGCTCCGTGGGTTAAGCCTCTGCCTTTGGCTCAGGTCATGATCTCGGGGTCCTGGGATTGAGACCCACATCGGGCTTTCTGCTCCGCGAGGAGCCTGCTTCCCCCTCTCTCTCTGCCTGCCTTTCTGCCTACTAGTGATCTCTCTGTCAAATAAATAAATAAAATCTTTAAAAAAAAGAAAGAAAGAAAAGAGTAAGAAAGCTGGTAGGATGGTAGGATCCAACAATGGTTCTTAGGCTTCCATTCTGAGCTGCAGTAAGGCACTTACATTTGCATTTCATCAGCCAAAGCAAGTCATGTGGCCCAGCCCACTGAGCATGGAGCAGGAAGTATACTCCACCCGTAGATAATGCAAGTTCCATGGCACTGGATGGGGACACATCCCTGTGCTTCTTACTATAGTAAGAAAAGTTAGTGATTAGGAATAACATTGCAGGCTACTACATGCTCTAAAGTTAGAATTCATCCTGTCAGGCGAACACTGGATGGAAGTACACTTACATTCTATTAATGGTCACATCAAAGGGTAGATATTCACCCAATAAAATCTCTAAGAATCCTGAGATTCTTTGGCAGTTTTTAATATTATTAACCAATGAAAATCTCTGCTAGCTATTTTGTCATCTCTTACGTCTTCAGATGAGGTTGGGGTAGGGGTCATCTCCATGATCACATTGGGAATAACTTTACATTGCATCTGTGCCCAAGTTTAGGATTTGGGAAAGCTGGCTTAACTCCTCTAGATCAAGAGGGAAGCATTTATGGAACAAGACTGCCTTGCAAAATCCTTTAAATTTTCTGTGCCTCAGTTTCTTTCATATATAAATAGGGAATAACAATAGTCCCCCCCCTTGAATGGGGTCTTGAGGGTTACATGAGGTAGTAGATGTAAAACTCTTAGAACTTTGTGATACATATAAATACTTGAGTGTTTGCTTTGATGGTGATGATGACCATGACGATGACAATCTTCTCTTCTACCACTTTGGCATCTGAACCCCTGCAAAATATATATGGGGATTCCAAAACTACCCATTTTAGAGCTAACAGTCAGACTTATGATTCTGAGTTTAAGATTTACTTATCAATAAACAAAATAAAAATCAATACAAAAGTAGGGGTTTAAATTCCTGGCCTCCTGATAAGACTAGTAATAATTTCTCTTGGAGAATTAATCTCTAGGTCAAGTGTTCTCGCCTTCCAGTCATTGTGCGGAGTGAAAGTCCTTTAATTGTTATATGAAGTCTTCAGTTTGTTTGGTGACCACAGGGCACCTGGGGCTTGTGTGAGAGGCACAGGCTGCTGGGAAATTCCAGACCAGGGCAGAGAGGAGAGCCATAGGACTTGTGTCTGGAAGTCAGTGGCTTGGTCTTCCAGGACTGGTGCTGGGGAAATGAGTAGACATATGTGGGTTAGTGTGCGTGGAGAGTTTGCTAGGGAAGATGATGAGGCTTCTAGTCTGGATGGCTGCTTTTGTCTCATGTTCCATCCGTTCAGCCTGAGTAGCCTCAACACAAAAGGAAAGGAACAAGGGTCCTGGAGTCTGAATGTCAAGTTCAGCAACTTCTCAGCTGTGTGAGCTTGGGTATGCTTCTTAACCTGTTTGAGCCTTGGTTTACTCATAAATATAATTTTATTTAATATTTATCTAGCCGTGACCATGTGCAAGAGCACTACATATATTCTTTAAATATTCACAAAATAATTTTATGTTCATAATAATCCTGTTTGGTAGGTATAATTATACCCATTCTGCACATGGGGCCACTGAGGTAGAGTGAGATGAGCAGCTGGCCTGTACTCAAACAGGCAGGAAGGGGAAGAGCCAGGTTTCAAGCCCAAGCAGCCTAGCTCCCAATGCGATATTCATATCCACTGTGCTTTTGTGGCCTCTTGGTGCCGTAGGAGCTTTGCCTGGGGTTGCTGCTGGAAAGTAGATCTGCTCACCTCTTCCAAATCTTACTCCACTGCCTGATGCAATAAGTAGGTACTCAGTAAGCACGTGTGGCTATTTCCCTTCTACCGTCTTCCTTTCAGCTGTCCTGCTGGACCCCAGGAAGTAGGGTTAGTGAGTGCCAGGAACGGGGTTGGGGATGGTCAGCCTGAATCTTCCCTGGTAAGGGTTTCTCATAACTCTCAAATGAGTTCAGGACTAGGAATGGGTTCTTATTTATTTTCCTTACAGTCAGTGCATTCCATATAATTGGGCAAATCATTTGTATCTCCAAGCCTCAGATTTTTCATCTGTGAAGTGGGGACAACTTAGAATTTATCTCAGGGAATTCAGAAAATCTCTGTAAAGCTTCCGTGAGATAATACTTACAAAGCACTTAGCCAATGACACTCAATAAATTGTGCTTGTTTTCTTAGTTCTTCAGTGTTACCCAAGAGGCATATTTTAGATCAAACTGGCCCCCACTAGATTATGTCATAAATATCTTTAACTCTTGGGTAGACCTGCAGGTCATTGGGGTTGTGGTGAATTCAAGGATGGGCCAGTTAATTTCTACTTCTGGGGAACTATAACCCACACATGGTTTGTGCAAGCCCTTCAGCTGGATATGCCATCCATTGGAGTATCTGGGCCCAGCCAGAAGTAAGCAAGAAGGGGGAGAGAGAAGAGCAAAGGAAATACATGCAGGGCAAAGTCCGTGGAGGAGAGTGGCTGTCCTGGAACATGCGGTTTATGGCGTACACACTGTCAGCGACCACTGTTACCATCTAACCAGAACTTACTATGTATCAGGCCCTGTGCTAAGTATGTCACAGACACTGTCACTTTTAACTTTCTCAGCCACGCTACAAGTTCTTTCATCTATTGGCCAAAGCAAGTTACACAGCCAGTCCGGGTTCAAGGGGTAGAGAAATACACTCACACCCTCTCTTGGTGGGAGAAGCTATGAGGGGTCACTGTAGGCACTTGGATAAAGGGAGGAACTATGCTTGCAATCAGTTTGCAACAGTCTCTGCCGTACAAAGAGTGTAGATCACCTGTGTCCCTAGGGTAACCTCTGTGTTCAAGAAAAGGGAAATCAGCTACCAAGTGCCTCCTAGCATCTTGAGTCGCTTTCATTACAGATAGAGTCCAAGAGGCAAATGAACTAAGATAATCGTCCAATTGTTCTGTTATTCTCAGGAGTCATACAGCAACTACGTGGAGAATTTTGTGTTTTCCGAATTTCTTGGGTTCTTGTGTTTCAAACAAGCCCCCAGCTAAGAATGTCACTTATCTGGAATCCCAGACCTCTGCCAACTGCTATGTGGTTAGTGGGCTACCCAAAGCTACACATATTTCTGCTAGCCTTTCCAAGGAGAAGAGAATAAGTCATGAATCTTAACTTCCAAAAGTAAGCAAGACTGCAGTGTATTGATTCATGAAACAGATTGGTCAGGGCTGAACAGTATTATTGAAAAGGTGAGATGGTTTGTGCTACAGGAAGCAAGATGCTAGAATGTACATCTTTGGGTGACTTGAGGTGATTCATTGATTATTTTTCTATTTACAAGTGGTGTTGACTTTCCATATTGAGTCATAATAATACATTTTTCTTCTGAAATTTGCTTATATAAAAAAATGGAGTCAATTAAAATGGAAGCCAATAATCGAGGTGCTCTCTGGATAGGAAAAAAAAAATCATAAAGTGGTATGTAAAGTTATCCCTGGCAAACAAAGCCAGGTGTATAAAAGGATGGAGAGGCAGCCCCTTGTCAAAGCAAGACAGCCAAGGCCATGAAAGAGGGAGTCAGTTTCTGAAAGCATCCTATCTGATAAAGAACATCATATGTGTTCTGACCCAGGTCTCCCATCTCGAAATTTATTTCTACCCCACTAAGTTGAATTCCTATTCCCTCGGAGTGCGTGGGTGGCTCAGATGGTTAAGTGTCTGCCTTTGGCTCAGGTCATGGTCTCCAGGTCCTGGAATTGAGCCCCACATCAGGCTCCTGGCTCAGTGGGGAGTCTGCTTCTCCCTCTGCCCCTGCCTGCTTCTCCCCTTGCTTATGTGCTCTCTCTCGCAAATGAATAAATTAAAGCTTTTAAAAAATTCCTATTCCCTTTAAATCAACAACCTTAAATAAACAAAAATTACTTATGTGTGCAAATACATTTTATTATTAGGAAATCTTACAGAATAATATTTCCCACCATTTATGATTAGGCACTTTATGAACTTGGCAATGAGAATAGTGATGATAATCATCATACATTGACTAACATTCACCTCAGTATTGGGGGGGAATTGCTTCATAATTTTTTTGTAGCTTCACACTATGTACAGAAACACCTTTGTTGCACAGTTGAAGTCTGCAATACACAAATACTGAGACAGATATTACCTTATAAACACATCCGTATTGGGTGAGAGTAAGATTTTCTAATTGGAGATCATTTAAAAAAATATGTGAGGATAAGTAGCTAATTAAAAAAATATACATATGGACCAAAGTACACACAATCCGTGCTACAACATGGGTGTAACTTGAAAATAACATGTTAAGGAAAGAAGCCAATTGTAAAATGTCACTTCTTATATGCACTATCCAGAATAGGTGAGTTCAGATGACAGATGGGACTGCCAGAGGCTGGGGGGGAAGGGTGGACAGTGGGTAGAGACTGGGTTTGCTTGTGGGGTGATCAAATGTGTTGGAGCTGGATAGGTGGTGGCCCAACATTATGAATGTACTTTGTGTCACCGAATTGTTTACTTTGAAATGGTTACATTTATGTTCTGTGAGTTTCACCTCCATAAAAATATCCCAAACGTATACATAATTGCTAGTGTACCCTTATACCCATGTCCATGAATGTGTGATGGAAGGTGCAAACAAGGCTCTTTTATTAGTATAGTGTTTCTCAGACTTCTTGGTCTCAGGTCCCTCTTATGCTCTTAAAAGTCATTGAGGATGACAAAAGCTTCTGTTTATGTGTCTTATTTCTACCAATCTTCACCATGTTGAAAATTAAAATGGAAACATTTAAAAATATTCATAAACTCATTAAAAATAACATAAACCCATTACATGTTAACAGAACAATATTTAATGAAAAATAACTACATTTTCGCAAAACAAAAATATTTCATAAGAAGCAGCTAACCAGCTCACAACTCGAACAACCACACAGCTCGTTTTACTTCTAGACAACCCTTGGCTTCAGAATGTTCCCGAGATGCTTCATGTATGCTTCAGTTTTATCATAAAGTATTAAAAATTGTGCATATTCAGTGCTTGGGATTTAATTAACTTAATTTCTTTACTCTTTCATAAAGCATGTTTTTTTTTCTTTTTTAAAGATTTTATTTATTTGAGAGAGAGAGAGAAAGAGAGAAAGAGTGCACCAGTGGGGGTTGAGGGGGAGGGGGAGGGGCAGAGGCTGAGGGAGAAGCAGGCTCCCTGCTGAGCAGGGAGCCCAACTCGGGGCTCGATCCCAGGCTTAACCGACTGAGCCACCCGGGTGCCCCTCATAAAGGACATTCTTAAGTGAAGGTGGCAGTGTTTGTCGGGCACAGTCACGCCTGTGAAGAGCACAGCAGGAGAGTGCGCTGGGTTAACTTGGGGCCACATCTTGACTCTCGCTAAGGCGCAGGCAGCTTCACTCCCCATTGCGTTTGTGCCATCCGTGCAAATGTCTAGCCCAGTGAAAAAGGCAGGTAATGTCTTCTCATCTCCACGAGAATGGATTTGCCTTCATGGAGCCTCCTGGAGGTGTCCCAGGGGTCCCCAGGATTCTGAAGGACTCTGATTCCTCACCATGAAATACAAGATTCACGAATTATAAGTATGTAGAACATGCACAGCTTTTTAAAATGGGGGACTCCGTTCTTAAAAGGCTGAATGGTCTTTACAGTGGAAATTAGAAACAGGACCTTGTTTTAATCAAATGTTGAATCCTTTTCTCTGATACTCCCCCACCTCAGGGACTTTCCAGTCATGTAATTGTTCCCTCCCTCACGGGCTCTGAGGGCTTAGCCATCACCTCAGGGAGGCTTCTCTCTCCACCTTATCTAAATATTGCCCATCCCCAACACACGGGCCTATCTCTCTCTCTCTCTCACTCACACACACACACGGATTTGCAATGAACTAACACAAAGTGTTGAAAGGCCCCGTGATAAACACGTTGTGTTTAAACCCATGTCAAGCTCAGTTCGACAGTGGATGAGAAAATGCAAGCCAAGGGGTCAGTTGCTTTTTTAAATTCAGTGTTTTCCAAACTTTGTGTTAATGTTTTCTGGAATGTGCTTTGGGTAATGATTTCCTATACACAGCCTTGCTGGCTCCTCGTTTAGCACGGGTGTGAAGGCCCATTGGGTTAAGAGCCACGAATTTGCTCACTGTCCCCTGGGGTACTAGTCCGACGTAAGATTGTGTTACTCGTTCGTCCAATAGAAAATTGAAACATTTCATTTCATAATTCTTAATTTTGTGTGCTGATAAGTCATTTTGGTGATGCAAATTGTTTGGATCACTTTAGGGTGGGTGAGTGAGGGTTAATCAGGACAAATAGTTGGACTTTTTATGATTTTAGAAGAGAGTTTGAGAAATGCTCTAATCCCAATGGCACCTGTCACGAAATCAAACCCAGAGGAATTAATATTTTGTTTCCTCCAGCTTTTACAGACCATAAAGGGAGAAAATCCCTACAGATGACTTAATAAGTTTATTCCTCATAAGAAATCCTTTAAAGTGGGTGGTCTACCCTACATTTCTTAGAAAATTGCCAACGGAGCAGTGCTCTAGGGATTCAGGAACTCACAGGATACTGGGTCATTAAGTAACTTTCCATTGTGTGGCTGGAAGCTCAGCTCCACCGTGGATGAGAAAATCCAAGCCAAAGGGGGCAGTTCCTTCTTCATAGGAACATGTGGTTCACCTTCTTGCTCAGGACACTCTCCCCCTTTCTAGAGAATTCTCACAATCGAGTCTCATACATGTCCATGCACCCTAAGAGTAGAGACTGCTTCACTGTCCTTCCCTTTTCCTTCTCCTTCTCTTGGGCGGAAGTTAAAGAGAAAATCTGGTTCTCTAACCTGCTGCCCTATCCCCGAGGTCAGTCTGCATTGTGTTCAGAATCTTTACTGCCTTGCATCTCCAGTGGCCTCAACGACCATCTGATTGACCACGGTGCTGACCTTTCTTTTGCAGAGTATAGTTTCTGAGAACTCAGCAGACTGGCAACATCTTGCTTACGTGGCTATTGATCCCTAACTCTGCCTGACTAAAGAGCTTGATCAGCCCAAGAATCTGTCAATAACCACAGCACTGCGAATCACCTACTTCCTGCCGGCTCCATATCCCACTAAGGGTCGGAGTGTATCTTTACACTATACCTAAGTAGATTTTATTTTCTGTCTTGAGCCAAGGGTACCCACCAGGCAGATACTCTTCCCAGGTCTTAGTGGTTGGGAGTGATTTTACAAAAGATGACAGTTGCTTATCACTGCCACACCTGCCCCCCCCCCCCCCCCCCCAACCCCTTAATCCTTCATTTTTTCTTTAAATAAAAAAAAAAAAAAAAAAAAAAAAATTCCTTTTTCAAATAGCTGGTTATTCATTTGACCGTACTTCGTTACTGTACTCCAGTATCTTGATATTTTCAAAGCATTAATCAAATAAGTGTGGGACAAAGTTAACAGCCGAAAGAGATCTTTGGGGGGCAGTATGATTGGAGGGGTTCATAAAAGGTGACCTCAAAGTCTTGAGTGCAGCAATGCCTGAATTTTTTTTTCAAAGGTTTTTTATTTATTTATTTGACAGGCAGAGATCACAAGTAAGCAGAGAGGCAGGCGGGGAGAGAGCAAGGAGGAAGCAGGCTCCCTGCTGAGCAGAGAGCTTGCCCGCAGGGCTCCATCCCAGGACCCTGGGATCACGACCTGAGCCGAAGGCAGAGGCTTTAACCTACTGAGCCACCCAGGTGCCCTGCCTGAATTTTTTTTTGATAAGAATATATAGGTCCTCTTTTAAAATGCAGGTTCCCTTAAGATTCCCCTACTACACTCATCTTCTTTTGTAGACTTGTTCTAGAGCAGTAAAGCTGAACAGAATCTTCGTGATCGTCTGCTCCAGCCCCCTTCTGTTAGAGATGAAGGCTCTCGGGCTGAGAAAACAGGAGTGTCTGCAGTAAAGTCTCACAGCTAGTTAGTAGTAGAGTTAGGATTAGTACTCTGAGTCTCCTGCCTTTTTCCCTGAAAGCTTTATGTATCCTATGGCATCCTGAGGAGACAACTTTCTTTAAAATATGTCAACCTGTATTAAATTCCGTGCCTAAAAATATTTCATGTAATTCAGTTTGATTAGTGTTTCTCTAGAGTCACTGCAATCCTAGAGATGGCAGGCATTGGGGTAATTTTATATAAAACCTCCCCTTGGGTTTAAGTCACTTCCAAGATCCGATGGTTGTTTTAAAACTAGTGTGTAAAGTGGCATGTTTGGGTAGCAGCGATATTAGAAACAGAAGAATTAGAATGATTGGCAGGCACTGAAGGTCTGTGTGTCAATTTCACTGAAAACGGTGGCACGGCGCCAAGGCCTCACCCGCACCCACCACCACCAAGTGTGATCAGTGTGTCTGTGCACGTGAGGGGAGGAGCCCTGGGGAGCACAGAAAAGAGATAAATCTAAGGAAGTAGAGGGAAACTTAAAAAGGCAATTTGTTTATGTAGGTATGTCTATGGAACCAGCATTACCCATTGCCTGCTGTGGGAAAGTCCTGAAAAGTTCAAGGGAACCTGGCCCCAGAGAGGGGCAACAATGTGTCCCCAGTCTCTCTGGTAATGTGGGTAATGGGCATGGCGTGCGCTCGTATTGCTAAGCAGAACAAGCTACTCCTTCCATGTATGGAAATATCTATCACAATTCTCTATGATTCACTTCAGCTAAATCCAAAGGGATTTTGAATTCTGAGTATTAATTGTATATTTTTATTTCCATTTAACCACTAAAATAGTTTTCTTCTAAAACCCAAGACTGCCCCTCTGTGTCTTGGTGAATCCTTTCTCCTTAAATGGGTTTCTCAAGCAGACTTGTGAAAGTGATTTTCTCTTCCTCAGGGAAATAGGAATTTCTATTATTAATATGTCAGAGAGCGATGGTTCTTAAATTTTGATGTGCATCTCATTTACCTGGGGAACTTGCTAAAAACACAGACACCTGGGCCCCGCTTCAGATCTACCTGATCAGAATATAGAATGGGATCAGGGTTGTGTGTTGTAAAAGTTGTTCATGCCTCTTGTGCCCGCCCTGTGATTTCTGTGTTTTCCTGTCTGAGATCCATGTCAGAGGGCTGGAGATAGGAAAGAAGAAGGGTTAGTGGGGCTGTGGCTTATGAATTGGGATTGCCCCGGGGTCCAAGTTCCCCATTCATTCCTTTGTAAACGTTCATTGAGCATCTATTTACTGTGAGCACAGAATGATGCTAGGTTTGGGGCTGACTCGGATCATGCAAACACTGGTCTTTCCTCAGGTGCTCGCAGATAGCTTTGTTGATGTTGATTTAGAATTCAGACAGCTCCAGTGTGGTGGGTGGAAGGGGTGTGGGTCGGGGGTGAGAAGCTGCACAGAAAAAGGAACGTTTGAGCAGACCTTGACAGAAGAGTCCCACTTCTCTGGGGAAAGGAAATTCTTAGATAGAGGACTGGCCAGGGCTGAGGCTTGGGTCATAAACAGTGTGTGAGCTTACAGCTCCTCGCGTGGATCCCTATGGCTGAACCCCCTGGAGGGGTGTGTAGGAGAAGAGCCTGGGAAAAAATGGATACACAGCCCTAAGAAGTATGGATTTTTTTTTTTTAAGATTTTATTTATTTATTTGACAGAGAGAGAGAGAGATCGCAAGCAGGCAGAGAGCCAGGCAGAGAGAGGGGGGGAAGCAGGCTCCCCGCCAAGCAGAGAGCCCGATGCGGGGCCCGATCCCAGGACCCTGGAATCATGACCCAAGCTGAAGGCAGAGGCCTAACCCACTGAACCACCCAGGCACCCCAGAAGTATGGATTGTTTTAAAAGAAACAATTACAGTAGGGTTTTTGATATGAAAGCATATCGTGTGCATGTAGAATTAGTGTTTTGAAATCTGTTACCGATATTTTGGTGGTCATTTATTATTAATTAACACAGTCCCGGGCACTGTGGTACTCCCCTCCTGGCCCCCCTTTCTGATCTCATTTGGGGTAATTAATACACTCCTTTAGCTACAAGCTTTCTTTTCTTTTCCTTGATCACTTTTCTTTTCTTTTTTTTTTTTTTAAAGATTTTATTTATTTATTTGAGAGAGATCACAAGTAGGCAGAGGCAGACAGAGAGGGGTGGGGGAAGCAGGCTTTCTGCGGAGCAGAGAGCCTGATGTGGGGCTCAATCCCAGGACTCTGGGATCATGACCTGAGCCGAAGGCAGAGGCTTTAACCCACTGAGCCACCCAGGCGCCCCTCCTTGATCACTTTTCTATGTCTTGTGTGCTCTGTATCTGAGACATTGCTTGAGCCTACAGTTTTTGAACCATCATATTAGAATTTATACATTCGACTTCCTTAACTGTTCCTTCTAAATTAAGCAGTAATGCCAAACGAAGCTCCAGGGATGAGATGGGAAAGGCCAGTTGTCTTTTACAGATGAGATGGACCTGTGAATGTTACTTACATTTAAAAAATAATTTTCATTTCTTTTTAATGTCAGGAAAACTTAATAAAGCTCTGCCTAAATTTTTAACATAATGGCCATCAGAGCCAGTCTTGATAATTGCTTATTTTATATTATCTACATGTCTTCTCTCCATCATCAGCAGCAGCAGCAGCAAAAACAACAAGAAAAATACTCAGCACCGGTTCAAAGCCTTAAACTTCCCCCTTTCACGTGCACTTTTTAAATGGTTTTATTCCGGGGGTGCCTGGGTGGTTCAGTGGGTTAAAGCCTCTGCCTTTGGTTTGGGTCATGATCCCAGGGTCTTGGAATCGAGCCCCACATCAGGCTCTGTGCTCAGCCAGGAGCCTGCTTCCTCCTCTCTCTCTCTCTCTCTGCCTACTTGTGATCTCTGTCAAATAAATAAATCTTAAAAAAAATGGTTTTATTCGGAATCCTGTGAATTTGGAGGAATGTTATTATTGTTATTTATCCAGTGTAACAGGTGAGACAATTGAGACCTAGCCTGACTGACGGTTTGCTCTGGTGATATTTTTGATGGTTAATGCGAGTGAGTGTCAACATGACTCTGGAGGCAGTAGGCTCTCCTTCCATTTAAAATGGGACGAGGAATGCCTGAGTGGCTCAGTGGGTTAAGCCTCTGCCTTCGGCTCAGGTCATGATCTCAGGGTCCTGGGATGGAGTCCTGCATCAGGCTCCCTGCTCAGCAGGAAGCCTGCTTCTCCCTCTGCCTGCCATTCCCCCTACTTGTGCGCTCTCTCTCTCTCTCTCTGACAGATAAATAAATAAAATCTATAAAATAAATAAATAAATAAATAAAATGGGAAGAAATGCCGATGACCAAGGCAGAGGCTTGAAGCGATGGTGTTCTGGTCTCTGGTCCTCATAATTAAGATAGCACTTACGTGTCCTAATACCTCAGTATCACATCTCCCTAATCGATGTCCTGAGCAAGCACCGCAGTGACAAGATAAGTTGCCTGGTTTGGTTCCATATGTCTGTGTTCTAAGCACTGCGTAGTTTTAATTGGTTCCCTGCAGAATCGCATTTACAAGCATATGGTATGGAAAATGCTGACTGCTTTTGTTATCGTGTGTTCTCGTACGTGTGGTGGCCCTTGCATGTGATTATGAGGTTCTTTTCTTTTTTTTTTAAGATTTTATTTATTTATTTGACAGAGAGAGATCACAAGTAGGCAGAGAGGCAGGCAGAGAGAGGAGGAAGCAGGCTCCCTGCTGAGCAGGGAACCTGATGCGGGGCTTGATCCCAGGACCCTGGAATCATGACCTGAGCTGTAAGCAGAGGCTTTAACCCACTGAGCCACCCAGGCGCCCCTGATTATGAGGTTCTTTAATGCGCTTTGTGGTGTACTTTTTCTTACCCTCCCTACAGAGTGTTAAGTGCCGTCATTCCAGGGTACCTGGCCTGGGCACGTTGGGGCTGGAAACTGATGCGGGAGAGCGCTCATCTCGGGTTCTCACCGCCGGAGACTTTCTCCCTCCTGGCTCTTCAGGTGGTTTCCAAAGGCTCTGCGAGGCTGCCTGCACGCTTGCTTCGGAGGAGGGCTGTTTTGGAGCCCCAAAGAGCCAAGGGGCACACCTGAGCTCTCTGGCACCTTATTTGGGAGATTTACCAGCGATTCCTTGAAAAGGGATTGCAGATGTGACATTAGACTCCCGGCCAGAAGAGGCGACCAGCTGTATTTTTGGATATTAGAGCCATTCCGGTGCTTGGGTGGTTTCCTCAGGGAGCGCTGGCATGGAGTGCAGCTGAATTATTAATATTTCTGAGACTCTATACAAGGCTGCTGCTTCTTTTTTTAACCATTTTATTAGGGGAAATGTCAAGCCTATACCCGAACGGAAAGAATGGCATCATGAAGCCTCAGTGGACCTAGGACTTAGTGCAGTAGTTTCCTGGGCTGCCCTAAACCCAGTCCTGAAAACTGTGGCTTACGGAGCAGAAATTGATCGTCCCACAGCTGTGGGGTCTGCAGGGTCATGCTAGCAAAGGCTCTGCTCCTAGCCTCTCTCCCAAACTGGTGGGCTCAGATGTTCTTTGGTTTGTAGACGTTCTGTGTCTTCACATTGTCTTCCCTCATCCGTGGTTCTCTGTCCAGATTTCCCCTATTCGTAAGCACGCAGTCATGCTGGATGAGTGCCCACTGATGACCTCATCCCCTCCGAACTAATTACATCTTCAAGGACCCCATTTCCAAATAAGATCATGCTCTGAGGCGCTAAGGGTTAGAGCCCCAACATTAATTTTTGGGGGGACACGGCTCAATGCATAACACTTGCCTTCTATAACCATCGATGTTCCGCCGGTCTGTTTCATCTGTTTCCACACCATACATGAACGTTTTTGTTTCCTGGGGTATTTTAAAGCAAACCACAGCCATCGTGCCATTTACCTATAAATTCTTCAGTATGCGCCTCTGACCAAGCAGGAGTTTGTGGGTGAGTGTGGGTACATTGTGTGTGTGTGTGGGTGTGTTTCATAAATATTGCATTCAGTGTTTTTTAACTTGATTTAGAAGCATGAAGAGATCTTGCTGCTTCTCACCTATCTTCCCTGGAAAAAAGACAAAAGTCACCCGTTCTGAGATGCTTCCTGACCCTTTAGGGCAATTAATGGCTCCTGTCCCCTGCGATCACACACTGTTTTCCAATGACCTGTAACGTACAAGTTATCACAGTGTTTTTGTAACAGGGTAAAGTAGAAATGAGGGCACACCGGTCCTTGTGTCTCGTTGCCCTGTCTCCTTCCATGGCCTGGAAGGAGATACTTCTCCAAAAGCCCACAGAAGGAAGGGCAAGGAGCTGAGAAGCTCAGGGAGGGCAGATGGCAGGGTGAGGGGGGAGGGCAGTTTGGTATATTGGATCTGAGGAGGCCTTGGTGGTGAGCTGGTTGAGGCTTTATTCTCAGCAGGGCTGCTGGCAGTCAGAGACAGTCCTCCACAGGTTGACCTTCCAGTTGGCAAGGCCTCTGGAGGTATGACCACTCAGGTAGGTATGACCTGGCATACATTGTTGCTAGAGGGGAGGGGCAAACGACGGCTGCCTTCTAAATATGCAGTTTTCTCTGCTCATCCGTATAAATGCTTATTATTTTCATTTTTTACAATGGCATTATCTATAGCGATCTTTTTTTCCAAATTACTGTAGTAATCCACCTTTACCCCATTTCCCTCCAGATAATTGAGTTGACCATGGTCATTCTTAAAACATGTCCAAAATAGCCTAAGAGGTAGAGTGTGGGTGGACTGAGTGTGGCTGTGGAGATGCAGGGTTTCTGGAGGAGCTCCACACTGCTGTCACTCCACAGGGCAGGGACGTGGTCAAATGTACAGACATTAGGGATCCCAGCCCTGGGACAGTTACCTCATGCAGCCTCTGTGGACCAGTCCTTGTGACAGTCACAGGGCGATGATAAAAGGTCTCCTGAGAGTTTAGTGAAGTGATGCCAGGATCAGAGAAACTGCATCATCTGTGGAAAGGGCTTCGTGGTTGTTCACTTTATGTGCGCATGAATGGTTCTCTCTGGAGCACGACCTGTGGAGTTTGAATGATGCCCCTGGAGTTGTGAGACGGTGAGGTATTATTCTCTGCTGTCACTGTTGTTATTAACTGGCTGTTGCCTGTTGGGTTTCTGTGTCCAGTTGGCTGGAATTTGGCAACCAAGCAAGTGGGAAGAGAGGACGACCTTCCCCTTCTGAAGCTTCCACATTCTCGCTTTATCTTTGTCTTGCTCCTTCAAGGCCTTTTTTTTTTTTTTTTTAACATTTTCTCCCTCCTTTCCACTCTGAGACTCTGAAAATCTCAAGTTATAGGTGAATTAAACATGATTTTTCAACACACACACACACACATACACATGCATAATGTTGGTGTCTGGCTCTATTTTTCTTTTGAGGAGAATTGATATTTAATATGACCTAAGAACTTTTAAATGGTACAGGCCTCTGACAAAGAGGCAAACAAACCAAGAACAACAAAAAACTTGGGAGGAGAGCCCGGGACAGGACTTTGATGGATTTGTGAAGACAAATGATACTTTCTTAATCAATCCAAGATCGCTACTAAGAGGTTACTACTCCTTTGGGTCTTCAAACAGTAGATTCATGTCTCCAGTGTTGGTTGATGAGTAATTGAGAACTATTAGTAATGAGACAGTTTGTTCCTACATTGGTACCTCCAAAGGTTTTACATCTATACTTTCAGCTGTGGCTTCGCATTAGTCACAAGGGTAGAAGTGTTAGGTTACTCAGTAGTTTCAAATATTTTGGATTTTCAGAGCAGACACCATAGTATTAAGAGATTAAAATTCAATATTCTGGTTGTTGTTGGAATTTTAGACCTCTGCTAAGGAAATTACTCAGAAAATAAAATGGTGACAAAATTTGAGTCGTCAAGAGTTCTACATAATTCATCATTGAACATAGCCATAAATGAAAAAGATTATTTTACAAAATGAGTAAAAAATTTTAAAAGCTGATTTCAGCCATTTGACAGCTTTGTATTATGGTGAAAGACTTTGGTTGTCTGATGTATTTTAATTATGTATTGTTAAGGTTTCCATAATATTTTTAAGGCTTTCTCATTTATCCATCCTTTCTCATTTACCCATCCTTTCTCATTTACCCATCCTTATTTTTTTAATTGAAAGTCTAATATGACACCTACTTAAGAATTAAAATAACACAATCTTTCTCTAATATGACAGCTTTCTTTTTTTAAAGATTTCATTTATTTATTTGACAGAGAGAGATCACAAGTAGGCAGAGAGGCAGGCAGAGAGAGAGGGGGAAGCAGACTCCCTGCCAAGCAGAGAGCCTAACGTGGGGCTTGATCTCAGGACCCCGAGATCATGACCCGAACTGAAGGCAGAGGCTCAACCCACTGAGCCACCCAGGCGCCCCGATGGCTTTCTTTTTTATTTAAAAACATCAAGGCAGAAATATTTGTTCAAACATTTCATATTAAAGCCCTTTTCCATAATCTGTTCAGTTGAAGATGCCCCATAAAATGACAAAAACAAAATTCAACTTGATTTATTGAAAAATTTCTATATTGAGGGGGTATATATGGAGACGTCTGATAATTCTCTTAATGAAAGAGAGCAGACAAAGAGACAAGAGCCTGGGCAATGAAAAAATAGGTTATTTACTACTTAAACCCACAAAATCACATTATCTCAAGGTTGGGAGGATCTGATGCCTAGAGACTTGAAACTTTTCATTGGGAAAGCTTCTTATCAGAATGTAGTGCCCAGTTAATGTTAACATGCTTAGGCTTTTAAAATATCAGCAGAATAATATAGAATTTATATATACACATATTTCTATATCTGTGTTCATCTGTGTCTATAGCCTATTGTGCTATTCTGTGCTACAAGACATGTATTTTAATAATCCTTATTGAATATCTAACTACTGTGTTCCAACTACTATTCAGTTTGAAAAGAGTTTCCTATTTTCCAGAATGTTTTGAGAGAGGGAGAGAGAGAATAAGAGGTCACCTGGAAGGTGAGGGTTCTTCTGTCACTGAAAAACACACAGTGTAGTAAATAATGGCATCATTAAAAAGTGTCATCTTTGCAAAGTACTGTAATTGCTCTGCATATCCCTTGTACATTTCCCCGTGAACCCGCATAACTGCATCTTGCTGGAAACGCATCTTCTGCTCCTGCCTGCTTCCAGCCGCTTATCTGTTCATTACTGTCATGTCTGAGCAGGTTTCAGACATGCCAGGTGTGTGGTGTCACCTGCCTGACGTCCGTTCCAAACAGAGACATCTACACGCATGAGTATTAAAGCAATAGATCTTCCTTATGACAACAAAAAGCTGACTGCAGAAAAGCAAAGCTTCTGGGAAAAGTCCTTTGAGCACATCTTGGCTTGTTCATGGGGGTAGAAAACCTGACTAATTAGCTGCAGCCCTTCCAGTCTGAAAAGGGAAGAAATAATTAAAGTATCTGGAGCAAACTGCCGCACAGCGGCTGGCTTCAGAGCGGGCAACACGCTAAGAGAACCTGTTCTGAGTGAGGGCTCACCAAAAAAAAAAAAAAAAGTTTTGGGAACTTGTCGTGGAGCAGCAGAAGCCTTGTTTCCCTTTTCCATAAGGACTGATTAAAAACATTTAAAATATTTATGGATCAGATATAGTCCAATAAAGGGACGCCTGGGTGGCTTAGTCAGTTAAGCATCTGCCTTCTGCTCAGGTCATGATCTCAGGGTCGTGGGTCGAGTCCCACCTCCGTCTCCTTGCTTGTCGAGGAGGCTGCTTTTCCTTCTGCCTGCCGCTCCCCCTGCTTGTGCTCTCTCTCACTCTCTCTCCCTGACAAATAAATAAATAAAATCTTAAAAAAAGAAATATTCCAGGGGAGCCTGGGTGGCTCAGTGGGTTAAGCCTCTGCCTTCGGCTCAGGTCATGATCTCAGGGTCCTGGGATCGAGCCCCGCATCGGGCTCTCTGCTCAGTGGGGAGCCTGCTTCCTCCTCTCTCTCTGCCTGCCTCTCTGACTACTTGTGATCTCTCTCTCTCTCTCTGTCAAATAAATAAATAAAATCTTAAAAAAAAGAAAGAATTAAATGAAAATTAAAATATTTTAATCAAAATAGTAAACTCCTACAACTTCTAACAACTTTAAAGAAAAGGAAAATAACAAAAACCAGGGCTAGATTTTAATTATTAAAATGTTCATCTTCGGAGTGAATTTGAGAAATACTGCCATAAGCACAGCTTTCTGATATTTTCCTTTATTCTTTTTCTGATTGCTCAGTTGTTTTGAAGCTCAGGGGGTTGGGTGTTTCTCCTCCCTGAGCAGAAGTTCTATGTTCCAGAGACAGAGGCTGCTGTGAGCTGTGCCAGCAGGTTTGTGTGAGTGACCCGCAGGGCCACACTGCCATCTCGAATTCCCTTAGCTCGTGCTGATGCTCTGCTTCAGCTACTGAGGGAAGTGGGTGACTCCCCCAGTTTCCAGAATCCTACATAAATATTAATGCTAGCATCACTTCCCGTGCTTCCTGTAAGCACCTCATTCAAGAGGTTATTTGTAGTGATGGACACAGCAAACCAGAAAGCACCTGAGAGTAGGTGTGGACATTTACTGAGCAACCCAGCATTGTATCTGCACAAAGATGAGCACCTGTTTTCCAGAAGGCTCTATATTCTTAGTAGAAGGCCCTGAAAAATGTGTTTGGAAGGATTGAAAACAAAACAAAAGAAAAACAAGTAAATTGAAGAGTTCAAAGGGTATTAGACCTTTTGCTACTTTGGATCTTTTCCCCTCTGTTCTTGATATTAGTTACTATAAAAGTTTTACAGAAACATTTAGTGTATGTCATGTATGTGCTAAGAGTCATCTTCAGTTTTCCCAGGATATTTTGGTAAGAAGCAGTTGTGAAGGACTCTACCCCCTCTATTTCTACCTTTGTGTCCAGAGGACATTTCTTCTTCCATACGTGGGGAAAGTGGAAAACAAGGAGGCAGTTCTGAGTGATTTAGTGATCATGACTGAAATCACAATTTGGGGCTATCTCTCTGCCTTTCATAAATAACATCTGGCAGCTAAGTCAGTTCTGCCCTTCTGTGGTGCTTTATGGCCCAGAATTGGGTCTGCTAGATTTACATGTACTAATAACAAGTCATATTTTGATCTAGAGGTCTATGGTATATTTGTACATACTGCTTGAGATGTTTAAAAACAAAATTATTATTAACAACAGTTATGTCTTCACAATACGGATATATTAGAATGTGGAATGGATTCACAAGTCAAGAATTTTAAGTCTTGGGAGGAAAGGAGAAAATCAAGATGACATAGTACTCATAAAATCCTTCACTTTATAAAATCATTTTAAAGTATTATTTGGAAATTTATACCATGCAGTAGATATAATGCTCTGGGGTGTGTGTGTGTGTGTGTGTGTGTGTGTGTGTGTAGACAGAGAGAGAGAGATAGATCAATCCCACCACCAAATGAGAGTCTGTTAAGATTTAGGGAGAGAGAGAATTACCTGCAACCTGTAATATAAATCTTAACACTTGGGCTATTAACAAATTGTTACTCCTAGTTCTGTTATTTCCTAGGAACATAGCAAACAGATGACGTAAAAATTGAAAACTCTCTTCTGCCCAACTGATATATCCAATACGGTCGTTTTCACCAGTAAATATTGGTTTGAGCATCTGGTGTGTACAGGGCACTGCCTTAAGAATTCTGGAGGGTATGAAGTTGGAGATATTTCCAGGGCTCTCCAGGAACCATCAGTCTGATGGAACTGGACCTCTCATACTGAAGAGCTAACCCCCAAATACATGAGTGACTAGGAGCTGAAGATGGCATATTCTCCAGACACATATTTATTTCTGAATTCTACTCATGTATTATTACACTAACATTTAAGGCACATTGAGACACATATTTTTTAAAAAATCAAAATTTAGAAGAATGAGATAAGTAAGAATGTGTGTGGTTTCTTCCCTCGCTCTCAGGTCAACTGCCTCACTTTGGAAACCACTGATTAAAACAAAACAAAACAACAACACAACAACAACAACAACAAAAACACTGCTGGGTTTCAACTGGGTGAATCCCAAGTTCTCTACCTCCAAACTGAAGTAAATCTAAATAATGTAACACCAGCAGTTCTTTCTGAAATTTTCCTTGATCAAGTTGAGCAACTCAAGCAATCCCTTTCAAAAACCAAATGCACATATATTCTGTAGTTGACAGAAACCATGTGGTCCGTGGGAGCTCATCATCGGTCTTCTTTAAAGCCCAAACCACAGTATCAGACTCTCCTGCCAACCTCTGAATCTAAATGTCAGGGGTGGGGCTTGGACATTTACATTACGGGAATGTTTTAGTAAGTGATCCTGGTGCAGTCAGCAAGAGAGCAGCGTTACCCAAGTGGAAACCACATCTTGCTTTTCTTCTGAGAGGCAGGATCCAGGCAGGAAGAAGCAGCCATGGGATGAAATGGAAGAACATTGGAATACATATTTCCAGGTTATTAGATATTGATCTGACTTACTTGTTTGGTAATAGCTGCTTAGCTTCCGCTTTATGGATATTCCATAAACCCAACAACTGTTATACATGGAGGTCATTTCTTATTTGGTTTTCTTTTTCTCCATTACAAATACTGCTTTAACAAACATTCTTTGGGATTGTGTTAAATATACATATTTAGCAATAGATTTTAAATAATAAGGAATTTTAAAATATCCATAATTATTGGTGAGTTTGTTTCTATAGACTTGATCCCTAAAAAAGGAATAAGAAGTTGATTAAAAAATTTGAACATTCTGCATTTTCATGGATACTGTTGAATAATTCCCATTTTGATTGTAGTATTCCTAACTGCCACATGCTCTCTGAGCAGCAGTGGATGTTAACACTCTTAATTCTTTGCCAATCTGATAGTAAAAAAAAAAATGACATTTTCTTGTTGGTCTGATTTCCATCTTCATGACAACTAATGAGGTTGACTTTGTCTTCATTTATTCATTTCTTTTGTTAATTGCCCATTTACATCTTTTATTGATCATCCCATTGGTTTGTCTTTTTCTAAATCAATGTGTGGGAACTCTGTATGTTAGGAACACTGCCCTTCTAATGGCAAGAATTTACAAATATTATGCATATATCTCCTGCTCTATTGTTTATCTTTTATTTTTTTAATAAACATATAATATATTTTTATCCCCAGGGGTACAGGTCTATGAATCGCCAGGTTTACACACTTCACAGCACTCACCATAGCACATACCCTCCCGGATGTCCATAACCCCACCCCCCTCTCCCAACTCCCCTCCCCCCAGCAATCCTCAGTTTGTTTTGTGAGATTAAGAGTCACTTATGGTTTGTCTCCCTCCCAATCCCATCTTGTTTCATTCATTCTTCTCCTACCCCCTTAACCCCCCCATGTTGCATCTCCACTTCCTCATATCAGGGAGATGATACGATAGCTGTCTTTCTCCGATTGACTTATTTCGCTAAGCATGATACCCTCTAGTTCCATCCACGTCGTCGCAAATGGAAAGATTTCATTTCTTTTGATGGCTGCATAGTATTCAATTGTGTATATATACCACATCTTCTTTATCCATTCATCTGTTGATGGACATCTAGGTTCTTTCCATAGTTTGGCTATTGTGGACGTTGCTGCTATAAACGTTCGGGTGCACGTGCCCCTTCGGATCACTACGTTTGTATCTTTAGGGTAAATACCCAGTGAGGCTCATGTAATGTATCAGGTCCCATTAGAGTATGTACATCTTTTTTTTTTTTTAAGATTTTATTTATTTATTTGACAGAGATCACAGGCAGAGAGGCAGGCAGAGAGAGAGGAGGAAGCAGGCTCCCTGCCAAGCAGAGAGGCTGATGCGGGGCTCAATCCCAGGACTCTGGGATCATGACCTGGGCCTAGTCAGAAGCTTTAACCCACTGAGCCACCCAGGCACCCTATTATTCTTTTCTAATACAAAATTGAACTAACTGAATTATATGTTGTATATATATATTATTGAGATATATTGATGTAAATATTGTGTTAGTTTCAGGTGTACCACATAATGATTCAATATTTGAATATGTTGTGAAATGCTCACCACCATAAGTCTAGTTAACATCCATCACCATGCAGTTATAATTTTTTTCTTGTGATGAGAATTTCAGTATCTCCTCTCTTAGTCTTATCATTTTTTGGGTGCTATTTTGCTACCAAAATTTCACTGCATCTAAAGATACTAACAAATGATACATTCAACACTTTAGATTTAAATTTAAGTTGCCTTAGCCTTTTTACCCGAGGCTAATGACAAAACAGAGAAGCAAATACACTCCAGGCAAGAGCTAAGAGACCAGGATGGAGTCTGACCTGTATTATTGCAACATTTTCAGAAAGCACATTTTCCTTTCTTGAGGAAAAGATGGCACAGAGTATAGCATCGTCCTTTAGTGCTCGAAATGATGATGCCATATGAAATAATGCATGCTTATTGCATCCTTAATGCAACGTACTGCTCCATAGATGCCCAAACCAAAGGACAAAGTAATATCTTATTGATGTTGCCAGAGTCGAATATGTTTATAATATTTTAATAGTTTGTCAATGAGAGTAGGATAAAAAGCTCATAGGAAGACAATAATGTTTAATGTCCATATGAAAAAAAATGATGTAGAACACTCATAATCACAATAAATACAAATTCACTTTAAGATGCTGTTTTACTTGTGAACATGCTAATGCTTAAATGCAGAATTGAAGGCTTGAAAATCAGGTGAAAAATCTGTAGGTGAAAATGTAAATTTCTACAATCTTCCTGGTAAGCATTGAAACACTTATATTCTTTGACACAGAAATGTAAAATTCAGGAGTTTATCCTGAAGAAATAACTAGGCATGAGCACAAGAATATTATCTTCCAAATATTCCCTGCATTCTTATTTATATTATATAAAATTAAAATAACTTGAATCTACAACAGTAGAGGATTGACTAACTATATTACAGTGATCCTTATGAAAGAATACTGTGTCTGCTAAATGCCATAATTCCTTCATCGTTCAGGTTTTCAATAGTTGTGAGCACCTACTGTGTACAAAGCAATAGGCTGGCAGCTAGGGTTAGAAGAGCAAATACGTTACCCCTGATCATGCCAACATTTACATTTTAGAATTTTAGAAGAATACTCAAATGTTGTTGAAAAAGAGCGGTTACAAAATATTATGTGTAATATGATCACAGTATTACAAAAGAGAACACTTGTTAAAGTACAGAAAAAGGTTGGAAGGAGTACACTAATTGTTCAGAGTGATTCCTTTGGGTCTTGAGAATTTATTTGTGTTTCTATATTTTCAAAATATTTTATAATGAATATATTTTCTACAGTAATTAACACTACTCTGATAGTATGAATTAACTGTAAATTTGACAGGACAAATTAACCTTCAGCGACATGGGTAGGTTTCCATACATGTGTATCAGGGCTGTTCTTTTTCATTTGGTCTTTAAAACTCTTGTATTGCTTTGACAGCAATCATTTAGTAAAAAATTCTTCAAAGCTTTCCCTAAAGTTCAGTTATCTGCTAGGTGGTTTTGAATTCTGGAATGACTCCAACCTGGAGGTCTGTCTTAGTCTGCTCGGGCTGCCATAACAAAATAACCAAATAGTACTACAGACTGAATGGCTTAAACAAGAGAAATTTTTGCTCACAGTTCTGGAGGCTGGAAGTCCAAGATGAGGGTGCCAGCATCGTTGAGTTCTGGCGAGGGCCCTCTTCCTGGCTTGTAGCCCTATTCACCCTGTGACTAAGAAAGAGAGAAGGAGAGAGATGGGGGGGAGAACAAGAACTTTCATCTTGAGGGCCCCATTCACATGACTTCATCTAAACTTATTTTTTCCCCAAATCCCCATCTCCAAATACCATCACATTGGGGGTTAAGGCTTTGAAATATGAATTTTGGGGACACACAATTCCATCCATAACAAGGTCTAAATCCAATAATGGGGCACAGACAGCAGAAGATCGGAGGAGCTAAAGGAAAGGCTCATGGATGCATGCTCCTATGGGTAGATGAAAAAGAGTACAGTTCTTGAGTCTGAAAAGAGGAAAATTGAGAGATTTGGAGACCTGTAAAACCACAGAGTACAAACTTCTGGGACAGGACATCTACTAAAGCTAGAAGGAAGTGGTCCTAAGTGGGAAATTGAGGAGCTGTCCCATTCCGTTGGTAATAAATGTATGGACACATTTCCCCCCAAAGTGGAATGTCTGTAAAATGATAATATGTAGGCAAGCTGTGTAGGGTCATTTCTATAGGGGCTCTTTGGGAAAGGTAAAGACTTAGAGGGGATCATCCTTGACCTTTCATGGTTGAAGCTGTGGAGGAAAAATAATGGTGCTGCTGCCCCAAAACTGTCCTTTGAGGACATTGTCAGAATCCTGAAGGAAAATATAAAAAATCAAATGCCATAAGTCAATAACGAATCCAGCCCCCATCATTATTTTGACCCGGAAGAAGTACATAAACCATATATGAGGTCACTCCTTTTGAGAACACTGTTTTCAAGATGGGCAACAAACAGGTTGAGGAAGAATGGATTCAGCTGAGAAGGTGTCCAGAGCGCCAGCTAAAAGGTCTGATCCCAAAGGAACCGGGGAACCAGATGGCCCACCCAAGAAAGAAGGGTGTCAGCCAAGACCTGGTTTTGGCTTTTGGGTGCCCCCACTGCCTACCCACAGTGGCCTCTGCCTTTGACAATACAGAGGGAGGTGCAGGTGCATTGGAGCTGAGCTGCTGATGGCTGAGTGTGCTCAAACTGACTCCCAGCCCCTATTTGTCCCCAAATGAGAGCTAGGAAGAGAGTGCATTCTCCACCTTAGTAAAGAGAAGTCTGAGGGGAAAAAGATTGGGGCCAGCTGGGAGGGCAGTGAGGGGAGAGGTTATAGGCAATATATACTTATCTGAATTGATCAGTTTCAGTTTTATCAGAAAGTGAGACAAATTACCTCAAAATCATTAGAGTCTTATCATTGAAAGCTTTTTGCCTTTTCCTAATTCTTTGGTTCATATTCATCTAGCACGTCACCAAGTAAATTAGGACATTTATGAGAAAATTTAATATAAAATGTCTGTGTCCCGAATTTGCAGATTCTGGTAAATGTGTTTGCTTTTAGACATGACCTGAGGTACAGCTCTCTGAAGAAACTAATTATGACCATTAGAATGAAACTAGACTGGGTGGCCAGTGAAATAGAGTATCCTATTTAGTGATATCATGGAGATTTTTTTTTTAAGGCACTTAATGGTGATTCCAGAACTTTTATACACACGTATGTGTTCATACAGTTGCCACCCTTGAATTAAAAAGAATGAAGACGGTTCATAGTTTTGATCATGGAGCATGGTCCATAGCAGACTTTTAAGTGGAAAAAAAGGAAGTATCTAAGGAGTGGGAATAGAAGCCCCCCATTTTTGTAAAGTACACGTGTTAATGTATATGCATAAATTAACAATGTGAAATAATCCATAATTATTGAGCTGTTAACAGTAATTATCTTTGTTTTATTAATTTTTGTTGTGTCTAACTTTTTATAATTTCATGTGGTATTTTTTCCTTACTGGAAAAATAAGCAAAAGTAAAGAATAAAATCTAAGGGTTTCAATTAGCAGGAAAATCCCTGTGTTCTGGGGATCTGCACAGTGATAAGCATTTCCCTCTTTTTTTTTTTTTAATGACTTCCGGTTGATGCCATGTCCTTTATTCCCTCTGGCATTCTCTCCCTCTGTGCCCCAAATTTTCTCCAGGTAATAATGAGATTATGAGACATTCAGGAGGTGAGGATATTATCTTAAACCCAGGCCCATGTCAAGACCACGTCGTTTGTTTACCGAATGAACAAGGGATGTGACTTATGTATTTCTGGCAGAGCTGACCTGGTTCCTTCGGAGGACCAAGTTGCTCTGGGCATTGCCTTTGTCCTTGCTGCTCACTTGCCTGTGGTCCTTTTTGTATCTCCTCCTACCTGGCTTTCCTGGTGACTGGACTTGGGTAGAGTTGGGGACCTTTGGGGTCATGAGCTGCATGTTAGGTGTGACACCTTCCACCCACCCTCTGTTTTCTCACTTAGAATCGTGGTAGCCGCAGGAGCATGGGGTCTCCTGGGAAAAAAACAAAGCCCTTTTCTGGACCACACACAGCCAGCTTCCAGGAAGGAAAACCCCTCATTGACTTGAATTAGAAGTAGTCAAGGAAGCACTAGCTCAACTTCCAACTCTCCTCTTTGCCTGGGTTTCTTTGGAGATATAACCCAATACATCAAGAGCCTTCTTTTTCTCCTGCTTTTTCATCTGTTGGTTAAGGATGAAGGCCTAAGAAATGTGCCTTGCTTTAGGGTGTTAGGAAAAGACAGGGTCCCAATAACTGAAGGTTTTGTCTGCAATGTTTTCAGAACAAAATTCATTTCAGTTCATTGTTTTTGAAAACATTTTCATAGTATTTTTAAGAAAAATGCTTTGGGGAGGATGAGTATGAGAAGTCATAACTGTATCACAAGAGCTGTTGACTAAATGTTAATTATGGGACTTTAGATGTGTCAAGTTATAGGTTGGAACAGTTTTGTTTCTGAGGATATAACTATGAGGAAACTGATGGAGGGGCCTAGGCCTCTGGCAAGACCCTGGAAACCCTCTTTCCGATCGATTCTGCTTTCTGTGGGTGTATTTGAAAGTGCTTTTGCCTGACAAGTGCAATTTCTTTTAATGGGCAGTTGTATCTGACTGCGTAGGCATTTTGCTGGCTTTTTAGAAGAGATAAGTAAACTTCATTAAGAAGTCTCATTTTCGTGTCGTACAGAATTACCCGTTGAAAGCATATCAAAATTGTGATCTGGGATACTGGCATGTTCAATATATCTTCTTTTATACATTGATTAAGGAAAGATTCTGCCCATCTATTTGGAAGTGTAGATGACAAAGCAGTATAGTATCTATTTCTACCTGTTATTAGGATTCCATTCTGTATTGGACTTGTGCAGCATTGGGTCTAGGCATTAGTGATGAATCTTCTGTCTCCTGACATTGCTTAATGCTTGGTGTGCTTATGTCAATAACAAGGAATGGGTACTTACTTGCCAGATCTGTTCACTCCTGGTAAAAGTTTATAAGGTCACATATAGAAAATGTATACACTAGGCAGTAAATATTTGTTGAACAAGATGGATGTAATCTCACCTCAGGGCCTTTGCCCTGGCTATTCCACTGGCCTGAGATATCCTTAGGTCCTACTTCTTCACTTCAGATCTTTCTCAAACATCGCCTTCTCAAATAATCCTCATCCCAGTGAACCCTACCCCCCAACTTACTAATTATTTGGCTTTCATATCTCCTTGAACTCAAATGCGAGAGCCATGAGGGCTGGGATTTTTGTCTGTTTAGTTTACTGTTGTATAGCACAAATAGATTCTTATTAGTTGAGTGACAATAATTGAATTGATAAAACTGTCACTTTTATTTGGACATAATTTGTCTGTTTATGAATAATTCAGACCACACTTTGAACTGTATCAAAGGACATAGATATGAAGATTGGACATCTTCAAGTCTATGAATATGTGGAGATGTGAAGTAGGAAAGGGTCCACAGACCTGCTAGGAGAGGCACAGATCCAGGGAGTGTCACTGTGGTCAAGAGTCCCTTCTCAGTTCCAGGAACCTGGTTCACTGTTGCCCCTGTAGATGGGACTACTGCCACAGAGTAGACCAGACATTGTAGGGATCCACATTACCATCTTTGGACACACCTGAAATCCATCCCTAGGCTTTATTGCCGGGACTTGACCTCTGTTCTTGTTAGGTTCACATGGCCAAGGTCATCTGTGGTGGGAAGCTTGAAAGTGGAGCCTGCATTCTGTGGTTGTTGACCCCCAATCTGAAAAGCCAAATCCTACCCATTCCTTAAGCTCACCTACTGTTTGAGTTTACATAACTAATTTCATGTTTTATTCCTCGAAGCAGGAAGAAGTCTTTTGGAACATGGTCGTGATAATATCTAACTTTTACTACACTTTAATTATATCTTAGTGGTTTTTGGTAGGGTTCAGGCACTTAGGAACATCTGAGATTTTTTGAGGCTGTGGCTGTCACCGTTTTTGTTTGTTTGTTTGTTTGTTTGTTTTAGATTTTATTTATTTATTTGACAGAGCTCACAAGTAGGCAGAGAGGCAGGCAGAGAGAGAGGGGGGAAGCGGGCTCCCCGCTGAGCTGAGAGCCCGATGTGGGGCTCAATCCTAGGACCCTGGGATCATGACCTGAGCCAAAGGCAGAGGCTTTAACCCACTGGACCACGCAGGTGCCCCGAGGCTGTCACCTTTTTTTAAGATTTTATTTAGAGAGTGATAGCACAAGCAGGGGGAGGGCAGAGGGAACGGGGAGAATCCCAAGCAGACTCCGTACTGAGCAAAGTCCCCAATGTGGGGCTGATCCCAGGACCCTGAAATCATGAACTGAGCCAAAATCAAGAGTCAGGAGCCCAAACGACTGAGCCACCCAGGTGCCCCTGGGCCTCTCATTCCTAAGGCTCAGTGGCAGGCATCAAAGTTACCTCTGGTTGTGATGTCTCTTGTCTGGTCCAACATTTTCAGCCAACTTGAAATTTCTGATCATCTTTTGGGACTGTGCCATAATCCCTGGAAGGTCTCTTTAAAATGAAAGCGTGGAATTGCTTACAGAGAAGCAGATCAGTCCCTGATAGTGTGGGCACCAGCATGGCACATTTTGGTGGAGGTGGGTGGTGGGGTAAAGATAGAGTTGGAACCTGGGTCCTGGGTCATGGAGTACAGATAGCAGACGGGAGCAAATGGCACTCAAAGAGGCCACGAGTATGAGGAAGGTTGATGTGTGGGAAGAAGGGAGATCAGAGGAGAGGCAGGAGAGTCTGAGGAGAGAGGCATGTAGCATCATGAGAAGAGAACCCTCGAGATTTTGTACCGGGACATTCTATAGTCTGACCAGTAAGATGCTACATACTATTTTCTCTTTAAATGGACAAGAATGAATAAATCACAGTTTTGGAAAATTCCTGAGTTGTGAGAATTGGTCTACCATGCTTTGAGTTCACAATCTTAGTTAGCTTCTCCTTTTTTTTTTTTTTAAGTAATAATTGGCTTAGACTTGGAAGTGAATTGACACACAAGTCTTCTTCTTATTTTCCCCATGTCTTTCATGAAAGTTGAGTATTGAATGAACAGCTGTGCCCAGGAAGTGTCAAACTTAGATAAGAAAACAGATTAAGTCACCTTTGGGGTAATCTTGATGTTATAAATGTCTGAAGCCTCACTATATTTAGAATGTATATTTAACGTTCTATTTTCTTCCTCAACCCCATGCTCACTCATTTTGTAGATGCTGACGTCATTATGGCATTGTGGAGTGGTTGGTGCAGGGCAAGGGAGAGGGCTCCCTGTACTGGATCATGGGGTCTGGGGATAATCCTGACCCATCACAGACTCCACTGACCTGTAAAAAATATTGTTAATCTTCTTACTGTCTGCCTTACAAGTTCTGAGAGGAGAAATGAGGTAATGTCTACTTAGACCTTCAAACTTCTCGGAAGAACAGCTTTCTACAGTAATAAGATTTCCTAATGCATTTGTTTGTGTTGTAATGGAGTATAATTCCATTTACTTAAATTTATTTAGGTGCCTCTAGAATGTCTGATAGTCTTGCACAGGGGAGGCAGTCTGACTTTCAGATGAGAACTGGGCCTAGGCTAGAACCCCCAAGGCTATAAGTGAGCCAGCTATACATTTATGAAGTTAAGTGGAGGAAGCCGGGAGAGGAAGGAAGTGGGGTTAAAGTTGGTAGTGATGAAGGGGAGGGAGTTGTAATTACATTCAGAGAATTTATATCATACGTTCAAGTCATGTTGTTTTACTAAAGATCAGTATCTCAATATATTTGAAAAAACACGTTTATTTTAATTTAGCAATAGCACATATTAGATGACTCATCTGCAATATCGATCCTGCTCTCACTCTCTGTATTGATAGACTCTTTCATCTCCTTCAAGATTTACTTTATTGTGTTTCTTTTTCTTTTTTTTATTTTTTTTTTTAATTTATTTGACAGAGATCACAGGTAGGCAGAGAGGCAGGCAGAGAGAGAGGAAGGAAAGCAGGCTCCTTGCTGAGCAGAGAGCCCGATGTGGGGCTTGATCCCAGGACCCTGGGATTATGACCTGAGCCGAAAGCAGAGGCTTTAACCCACTGAGCCACCCAGGGGCCCCTTTATTGTGTTTCTTGGGCCATAGCCTGTTTGTTTAAAAACTTGTTTCCGACTCTGACATCAGCAGTCCCATACTAACAATAACAACTTCATAGATTTATTTGTAAAATACCTAGGAGATTGCTAAATAATGCTTTGTCTTTTTTTCTGTAGGAAAAGAATAAGTTGCTTTTTTGGAATGGTCATGAACAGTGTAATTTTTTTATAGCCTCTTTGAGTGATACTGCAATTGAGTAGGCTTTCTAGTCAGTCCTAAAAAGAGAAGTTGAAACAAAGGGTGAAAAGTAGGGAAAGGATACATATGTGCCATCTCTGACATGCTATAAAGAAGTTAATTTAGATTACAGTTATCACTATCGGACAGCATTGTTGTGGAACTTTCTAGAAGCAAGCACTTCTTTGGCATTTCCAACGCAGTATTTCACAAAGAATTCAGCCTTCTTGAAAGGAATTTTAAGTAACTATTGAAGTTAACCTGGAAAGAAAACAGTATGTCTTGGTGAGTGCTGTGAAGTGTGTAAACCTGGTGATTCACAGACCTGTACCCCTGGGGCTAATAATACATTATATGTTAATAAAAAAAAGAAAAAGAAAAAAAAAAGAAAACAGTATGTCTTCTCTTCCATAGAGGTGACTGTTTACACTTTTAATCACAACTGATTGTATTTTTAGAGCAATAATACTAATCATATCCCTTTCCTGGGGGGAGGAAAAAATGTTACTGCTGTCATTTGCTAAACTACAGAATACAATGCAGAGAGAACATAACCTGTTACCAAAATGTGGCATGAAAAATAAATCATTTCCAAAATGTGTGTTGCATGCCAAGGCCCATTGAAAAAAGTCACTCCATCTCTCAAATTACGAACAACTTAGGTGCACTTTAGTGGATCAGTTGGTTGGTCTGACTCTTGATTTTAGCTCATGTCATGAATCTCAGGGTCATGGGCTGGAGCCCCGTGTTGGGCTCCCTGCTCAACACAGAGTCTGCTTGAGAGTCTCTCTCTCCCTCTCCCTCTGCTCCTCCCCACACTTGTACATGCTCTCTTTCTCTCTCACTCTCAAAATCTTAAAAAGAATATCTAAGGACATAACATAGAATACAGTAGTTCTGCCTTATCCATGGTTTCATTTTCCATAGTTTCCATTACCCACAGTCAACTGTGGCCTGAAAGGAGTTGATCCTCCCCTGACACATTGTCAGAAGGTCATTAGTAACCTAACACTACGTCACAGCACCTGTGCATTCACCTCTTCATCTCATCACCTAGGCATTTCATTATCTCATGTCATCACAAGAAGGTTGAGTACAGTATAATAAGATATTTTGAGAGAGAGAGACCACATTCATGTAACTTTTATTACAGTATATTGCTCTAATTGTTCTATTTTATTATTAGTTATTGTTAATCTCTACCCTGCCTCGCTTAGAAGCTTTACATAGGTATGTATGTATAAGAAAAGACAGAGTGTAGGATTCAGTATTATCAGTAGTTTTGAGCATCCCCTGGGGGTCTTGAAATGTGTCTCCTGCAGATAAAGGGGGACCACTATACTGTGGATCTTCCCTTTGGACCAAAATAATCTTTTACTAAAAAATTATGACTCAGAGACACAATTCATATCAAGTTAGACTGTAATAATCTTAACAAGACCACATTTTTGTTGGAAAAGGTCATCTAGAGGACATGACTAATGGCTGGCCTATGAGCTAGACTCAGGCAAGACTTGTCCAAGACTCATTCCAAGACTCGTCCTTGGAATATGCACTTTGTCCACCATTCCCACAGTGGGAGCTGTTCCAAGGATGCAGCCTTGACAGAGTAATGTGATGTTGAGACCACACGTGACTGAGCCCAGTGAAGTCCCCTGTATAAATGTTTAAGATTCTGGCAGGTGGGTGTGAAGATCTACCTATCTTGCAGGCGTCCAAGACAAGCCTTGTAAGTAGGCTTGTTTATTAAACTACCACCTACCCATCTGGAGGGGTCTGCCTCTTTCTTTGGTCTCGCCCTGTCCTCTGCATGTGGAGGTCACTTGCAGATGTCACCTGGGGAACCTCCCGAGGTTGTGAACCCACCATTTTCTGTTCCTGACAATGCACTAGAATTTGGGCCTTTCTGAATGTTGAACATGTTCTGCAAGTTTGTGTCCTCATCTAAAACTTCATGATGAATTGATGAATTTCTGCAATTGTGTGTGACTATCGCTGAGGAATACGTTTGGAAAAAATATTGAAAAATGTCTTTTTTATATTGATCTGTTGCACATTAAATTCTGACGTTTTATTCGAATTTGTTTCAGAATCGGAGCAAACGGTTGGAGAAGGTCCATGTGGTTATTGGACATAAATCATGTGACTTGGATTCTCTCATTTCTGCCTTCACATATGCTTACTTTCTAGACAAGGTGAGCGGAAAGAAGATTATGCTTCTTGTATTTGAATTATGATGGGACTCATAAGAACAAACATTTTCTGGAAAAGCGAGGAGACTGTTTACTTAAATTTTCATGTTCTGGTTTAGTGTTGCAGAGAATAATGTGTTATAATCCATTAAACAACACATATGTATTGGTCATCTACTATACGTCAGGCATTATATAGTTATTTTTTATTTACTTTCTTCATGAAACATTATTTCAGTAAGATCAATGGTTTCAAATAAAAATTTTTAAAAAATGTATGATAGTTGTTTACTTTTATGAGAATTCAGAGAACTAACAAAAGTAAGGGTCAGAATTTCTTGTTTTCCTTTATCATCCTTATTGGTTAGCCTTACTGTTGGGAATAGAAAAATATGTGCGTGAACATTACATGAGATACAGAGCATGTTGGCTGGAATTTTCAGTGACAGAGGTATCACATGTCACATCTATATTCTGTTCTTGCCTTTTAGCCCTGACTTGTGCAGCAAGGTCACTCTCGGTTTGTGATAATCTCCCTTGAGTGAGAATCTTTGTACTCTGTGAAGTCTATAATGTCCCTACAGAGGTGGAAAAGACCATTTAATAAATTGTTTTAAAATTTCAATTTCATAAAATTCATCAGCCCATGATAATGAATCACCTCAAAGTCTAAAAACACACGTTATGAGTGTCTTGGTGCTATTTCCAATTTCACAGAATTTTTAATTTTCCACAGTCTGATTTGTTTTATTCCAATTTTGTTTGGATCCTTGGCTCTGAGAGTGTGCATAGCTGATCTAGAGTGATTTAAATTCATATGAAACCCAGTCTTCCAGAATGAGCTGTGGGTGGCAAGAATGGCTTAGGGCAGCAGCTGACAAAAATGCCAGGTAAAATATTCTGATCTCTACATACAGACTTTATTGTCGAATTTGTCTTAAAATTTGTTGAAATTTATGAGGGAGACTAATTGGCATAAGGAGATAAATGTGCCTATGTCAAGACATGCATTTAAATGCTTAATCCTGGGGTACCTGGGTGGCTCAGTGGGTTAAGCCTCTGCCTTTGGCTCAGGTCATGATCTCAGGGTCCTGGGATCAAGGCCCACATTAGGTTCTCTGCTCAGTGGGGAGCCTGCTTCCCCCTCTCTCTGCCTGCCTCCTGCCTACTTGTGATCTGTCTCTGTCAAATAAATAAATAAAATCTTTTAAAAAAAATGCTTAATCCTATTAGCTGGACTCTTGGACTCCTAGGGAAAAAAAAATGTTGCCTGTCCCAAGAACATAGAGTTAACTGAACCAGACTGGTTTTTAGACCGATGGTGGCATGGACTCTTAAGGAAATTATAAATAACACCACCACCACCTACTGCAATGTCTTGAATATAACATGAGCCCAGAGGAATGGGAAAGTAGTTGTGATAGATAAAATGGATAAAGAGATGTGTGATCTCTTCTCTTCTTCTAAGGTTCTCCACTCAGCCTGGGGACAAATATGGAATTATTGAAGGGTCACATACTGTCATTTGCCCTATTTCCGGGCATTCCTCTTAGTTCACTGGGTCCTGCCCCTGACCAGAGGTTTGCATCTCCATTTGAATTTTTTTCCAAGAACGTGGTGACTTCCTCTGAGAGTATTAACACATAGAATCAATGTAGAGCTGTGCAACTTCCCATGTATGGCTCCATTTAAAAACTTTTCACTCTGGTAGGGAAGCCCCATTCTACAGATGGGTTAAACTGAGTTTCCAAAAGGAAAATGGCTTTCTCCAAGTCACACAGGAGAGGCTGAGGCTAGAACCTAGTTCTGATCCTAACCTCAAAATAGGTGCTACTCCACCATGGCCTCAGGCCACATGCACTTGACTCAAGTTTCAATATCAGGAGTTTGATACAACTCAATTAAGGAAAATAACTTACCATACTTCAATTCTTAATGATTATTGCACAGTTGTGATTCAGGATTAGCCTGACAGGTAAGAGAAAAGTCACTTTGCTGGAATGGCCTTGTGCTTTGTATGCTATAGAAGTGGGTGATTTCTTTATTTCACTCAACAAATATGTATTAAATGCTTACCATGTGCCAGACTGTTTTATGCACTAGGAAATTGAACTGAACCAAAAAGACAAAAATCCCTGCCTCCTTTTTATTTTTTTAAGACTTTATTTATTTATTTGAGAGAGAGAGGGAGAGAAGGAGAGAGAGAGAGCATGAGCAGGGGTAAGGGGCAGAGAGAGAGGGAGAACCAGACTCCCTGCTGAGCAGGGAGCCCCAAGCAGGGTGACATCCCAGGACTCCAGATCATGACCTGAGCTGAAGGCAGGCACATAACCGACTAAACCCCCAGATGCCCCAAATCCTTGCTTTCTTAATGCTAGGAGGGAGATGGACGAAAAATGTATTAAAATTATAGAATAAGCACTATGCTTTGATAGAGCTAGTGATGATGTGAGAACAAAGTCCATTTACTTTATGAAAAATTCAGTGTTACCAAACCCCACCTCCTCTCAGAGACATCTGGGATCTATCACTGTGCACTCATAGTAATTTTTAAAAGCAACTTTATTATTTTTAAAAATTCCTATAGAAAAGTAAGCGTGTTATTGTGAATCTGAAATTCTCTGACTCCCACCCCTCACCTATTTCCTCTTCTTACCATAATTTTTTAATAAGAGCTTTGTTATTAATATGATTTTTGAAATAAGAAATGGGCTGAGATCACCATCTGGTAGTTTGTGGGCCAAATCTGGCTCATAGAAGAGTTTTTGTTAACCTACCCAGTATTTCCAATTTAGAAAAATAAATGGTAACACACATCACACGATAACAGCCCCAAATCTAGAGTTCCAGCTTTTCTTGAGTAATTGAAAAGTTCACCTATCCTGGACTTGCAATTTTTGTGTGTAAACTGTCAGCTGGAGCTGAATGGCAAGGCATCCCATGTAGATGGGACATATCTGCCCTTCTGTGTCACCACAGTCTTCATCTGCCCTGCTGAGCTCATTCCAGTTTTCTTCCCGTTTCATAAAAACATATGAATTTGTTTCCCCTGAAAAGGAGAAGTGTGTGTGTGTGTGTGTGTGTGTGTGTGTGTGTGTGTGTGTTAATTGTGAAGGGGTTGAAATAAGACATAAAAGAATAACAAGAGGTTAAAAAATATTAGGGGCCATTTACCTGTAGCTAATGCTCTGCTAACTGGGTGCGGGAGAAGCTGATTCTGCAAGTCATATGGGTGAGTGAAGCCCAAAGACGTTTGTTCCCGTTACCGTCGCCCTCAGGCTTGCAGCAAATGGAGTTGTGCTCTTTCCTCCTGCTGCTGCTGGCCGTGAATCAGTCAACTCTCTTCTCCGCAGGTCAGTCCACCTGGGGTTCTCTGTTTGCCGGTGCTGAACATACCAAGAACCGAATTCAATTACTTCACTGAGACAAGGTTTATTTTAGAAGAGCTGAATATCTCTGAATCATTCCACATATTCCGAGACGACATTAACCTGCATCAGCTCAACGATGAAGGGAAGTTATCTCTAACACTTGTTGGCAGCAGCGTGCTGGCCAGGTAAGGGTCTGGAGGGAGGTTTGATCCTTGAATCAAGGCCTCGATGGAGAAAGGATTTTTGTGACCTAAGGGAGATTGCGTTAAAGGCAGAGGGCATCAGAGGGAAAAGAATATTTTTTCTTCTCTTATGGCAAAGCGTGGGCTATCCCAGTCCTCCCTTTTGACTTTTGCATTTCAAATATGACATCTTTGAGTGGGAAGTTTTTGTAGCAGTGACCAAGATGATCATTTTGAACTATTTCAGATGGTGTATTATAGCAACAAAACAGTCCTGAATACTGATGCTATAAATATGTAATGAAAACTGAAATTAAACACGAAGCAAAACTGAAAGGTTCTTAAGAAAGATATCTCAGGGGTGAAATGAAGAATCACATGCATCATCTATGAAAGTCATCCGATCATCGGCTCATTCATTCATAGCATTTAATACGATAAGAGCAGGATGGATTTCTAAAGTTCATGTAGCTTAAATTCGTTATTTTATGGACAAGAAATCGAAACCCCACTGTTGCAAATGACTTGTCCGAGGTACCACATGCAGTTACCGAAATAGTGTGGGTTAAATTTGGGTCTTTTGCCTCCTTGAGTAAGTGCCAGTTGGTGCAAGAATGTACAGGTACATAAAGAGGAATGAGCCCAATTGTCTGCCTGCAAGGACTTCCCAACCCAACACAAAGATGCTCTTTTGAGAAGCTCGGTGGTGCTACCAAATGAAGAGTTACCAGTGAAACACCTCGAGTTTGAGACAATAGCTTTCTTGCATACTTTGCCAATTTGCTAATAGTTTAGGACATTCACGGGGGAATTGACGTGAGTACACATGAAAGAAGAACTTGTACAATTATCTAATTTTTTATTTAGCCCTTGGTAGGAAGTGTATTCAGGTACGCATACATGGTAATGCCAATCATTTGTTATAAAGAATTTTGGAAACAGTCTGCCTACATGGGGCTGTCTTTATCCCCATGCTGTTTGAAATATAAATTCTTTTGAATATTTATTAATCAATTGTTGACAACTGGCTGAGACTTACTGGGAGTTTATTTGACTGACTTCAATTATTGATGCTCAGGGTGATTGCCTACTTGACTAAATGTATGTGTTAATTTTTTCAAACCAACTAATGCAAGTAATGCAAGAAGCCAAAGGAGTGAACTATGCAACATGTGTGTCAGTCAGAATCCTTGGAAGAGTTTTGTTCCCAGCTAAACTGAAAAACTTAAGCTGGTGTTGGGACTGATGCTGGGAACTCCAGCTTTAGGACTATTTATGAAACAGAATGCTTTCCAAAAATAAATAGACATCTTTGTGTCTTTTGTTGCCACTCATTTGTTTCTGGTTTCTGGGAGATGGGAAGACCAACATCAGTCTTATTCACATCTTTCTTGAGGCCTTTGATAAAGCCACCTTATCTCATGTAAAAGATGACCGTGGAAATAAGTCAGCCCGTATAGCTTTTCTCCACCACTGGGACTGCATGTGCAAGTTCTGGAACCAGATTATCAGAGTTTAAACACAAGCTAGTCTGCTTACAAGCTTTGTAACCTTGGACAAATTTCTTAGCCTCTTTGTGCCTCCATTTCCCTATTTTTAAAGTGGGAGTTTTACTAGAACCCATTTCATAGGGTCATTTTATAGTAAGATGTAAGATGTAGTAATATTCCATCTGGCCTGATAACAGTGTCTGGCCCATAATGGAAGCCTAGTAAATGTTAGCTATTATTAATTATTGCTATTATTATTATTATTTACCAATAGCAAAACAAGATAGAAGTGCTGAGGTGTGGGGGGCTACCTACTGAGACTCTTGGGGAGTGAATTCACTGAAATGGAATGTGAAGGCACATAGAATAAGGGTCCTGTCTTCCGAGTCATGTGAGCTTACTCAGATTTTAGGCTGTTGAGAGGAAGTCATTTGTGTGGGAGTAGAGATTACATACTTCCAGAAAATGTGCCATATCTCTTTGTGTTTCTCTCCTCCATTTGCTTTACAGTGAGGACAAAACCTTAGAATCAGCAGTTGTCAAAGTCATTAATCAGGTGGAGCAGAGCGATGGCGGCCTTGAGTTCCAAGAGTCTTCCTCTTCCCTCGTGGTGAAAGAGATCCTCCAGGAGGCTCCTGAGCTCATCACCGAGCAGCTGGCTCATCTCCTCAGAGGTGAGAGACGGCTCTTTCTGTTAAATACTGGAAGGCCTAATGGAGTGTTTCTCAACTTACTCATGCAGAATGAGTGTGATCCATTCTTGGGTTAACAACCCCTTTCAAGACCACGGGAAGCTTCATCAGAGAAGCAGGGAGTAAAGAGTTTGTTAAAGAGTAGCATTATACTGCATATTAAAATGTGCATTTAAAAATAGACATGAGAGATCTTTGCTGTTTCATTAGATGAGAGTTTTAAGTGGAGCTGCGACACCTCTGTTGAGGAGCTAGAAGAGCTCTTCCGGCTGGCCAGCATCTTCCAGAGGTGATTCTTGCCCCACAGCCCGGTGACTCAGGGCCAGAATCCATGTCCTCACGTTGAAATATATGCTTGGTTTGTGGAATACTGCTAGGATGGCAAAATAAACACTTTTCACGTTGGTGATTTTATGTTGGGTCTTTTATAGTCACCTTGTCACCTCATTGGCTGCCATCTTGTAACATTTCCCATCCGAACTCAGCCATGTGTTCCCAGCACGTTATCATCAATTCCCGTTTGACTATTTTTCATCTCCGTCCATGAAGCCCAAACCACTGCCAAAAGGGCTTTCTAACCTGGAAATTGCTAGTTGACTTTGGTGGCACAAAATTACCACAAAAATTCAGTGTTGTCTCACGTAGAACAGCTTTGGTTGTTGTATAAAGCTTGCTCTTCCTTTCTTTCATAATCCATCTTGAACATGGTAGACTTGGGTTTTTCTCAGAAGGATCTCACACAAGAAAGTGAAAAACAGGGATTAACAGACTGAAAGAATTTTAGAAAAGAAAAGAGATGACCAAGAGTATGTTGACACCACTCCTTTGAGGACACTTTCCTTCACTTCCTGTCTCTTCCACAATGTGGAGAGGAAAATATCCAAAAGTTATGTAGTTCCTGTGAATATTTTAGAACCAGTGGCCCCAGTAAACCTGTTTTAAATTTTTTCTGGCAACGGACATCTGTAAAAATGCTCTGTGGGACACTGTACCCTCAACTAAATCAAATAAATACAGTCATTTATCTCTGTGACAGAGCAGAAGGAAAATAAAGGTAATTAGGGATCCCAGCCAAGAGGGAAGTTGTTTGACAATGCAAATGTGCAGTGCAGGCAAATGCTGAAGAGTATTTTGTTTCAATTTTTTGCACACTAAGAAGCTTGATTTATTGTTTAAAAAATACATGTATTATTTAACAGGAAAGAGAGTCCACAAATCGCTTGTCATCGTGCTTTTCTGTAAATAGTTAAATGAGATCAAACTGTGATACACTGGTACAAAGGTATGATTTTGCTGTCAATGATGACAATAATGATGACATTCAGATTTGGGGGATTTGTAGGGATGCAGGCCCTTTTATGAGTGATGTTGGTTTTAGTTAGCAAAGCTACCAGGAGTCAGAGGGAGGGTAAAGGGCCTTGGTTTTTCTTATCATTGGAGGTTTTTCTTAAAGTTGGGCTTGAAATGGCATCCTATGGGAAGCTGGCAGAGTAGGGAGGTCACTCCCTTGCTGCCTAGACATTGGGATATAAGAGGATAAAGTGCCTCTCTGTGTAAAGACTGCAGACAGAGAGACTGTCATGAGAGAGTCGGGTCGCTAAGCCTAGAAGGTGGCTTACTACAGGTGTCCCGAGAGGTTTGATGTTAAAGAGGAAACTCAGTTGTTCCAAGTAAGAAGTGAAAGTTCCTAAATTGGGATGCCTGGCTCAGTTGGTTAAGCGTCTGCCTTCGGCTCAGGTCATGATCTCAGGGTCCTGGGATCAAGCCCCACTTTGGGTTCCCTGCCCAGCAAGGAGCCTGCTTCTCCCTTTCCCTCTGCCTCTGCCCCTTCCTCATCGTGTGCACGCTCGCACAGTCATTCTCTCTCTCTCTCAGATAAATAAATAAAATCTGAAAAAATAATTATAAGAAAGAAAGAAAGTTCCTAAATCTTTAGTAAGTATCAGGAAAGAATCAAGTTGAATTTTGCAATATTCACTAAACTCAACATTAGATTTCATAGTTTTCCCAATCATGTGTTATCACCGAACCAGATGGGAGTTTTTGATGTGCCTGTAAATAATTTTAACATTCTTTATTTTTAGTAACATGGATAGTTCTCTGTCCAAAGAGTTTTCTCTAGAAACAGCTAGTTATTTTATATTTTGGAGTGCTCAACATAATCATTAGTTCGACACACATTTCTAGAGTGTATGTATGCATTTTTCTAGGTCTTGAAGGAAAGTAAAATTTCTATGCACACCTTTGCCACAAAGAATTTTGAAAAAACGTCTGTTTGCAGATGTTGTGAGACTAAATATTGATGGCTGAGGCTTGGAAGAAGGGTCTTTGAAAATATCCTAGTTAGACGTCTTTGGGGGATATATTATTATGAACTTTGTGCTCAAAAAACCTGAATTTACTGTGAACAAAGTACTCAATTTGATTACTCTTGGCCTTTCATTCCCATGGTCATATCCTAGAACACAGCATGCTGAGGCACAGTGGGCTGCTGTAGACGGATTTCCAGTGGGCCATCGATCGCCTCAGTCACTGGAGAGGACCCTCAGGAGATGCCTCTTAGCCCATTAGGCTGGGGGAACAAAGGGTTAATTTTCAGAGTGTTCCTTAATGCGGGAGAGTTTGGACCTGCTTTTCCTTAGTCTTGCTTGATTAGCTTCTTCTCCTCTGTTTAACGTCTAAGTATTGCAGCATTGTCGAACTTCATCCTGGGACATCTTTTTTCTATACAATATTCTGTTTTTTTAAGCTTTTTATTTAAATTCCGGTTAATTCCCATAGAGTGTGATATTAGTTTTGGGGTAGAGTGATTGCACACTTCCATGCATCACCTGATGGCTCCTCCCGACAGGTGTACTGCTGAGTCCCCAGCCCCTCCCTTCTAGTAACCATCAGTTTGTTCTCTGTAGTTGAGTTTGTCCCTTGTCTGTACCCTGCGCTTAAGTGACCACATCTCATTCTGAGATTTTAGACCTCTCCATAGCATAGTCCAGCTCCATCGGCAATGCCCATGCGACCTCTTCACATGCGTGTCCAACTGACACCCACCTCCCTGGGGCTGGAATGCACCCCTGTGGTTCCCTCTACCTCCAGCCCTGCTTTATGTCAGCTTCCCCAGATCAGCACTGCCAACCGCCACCCTTGACACCAGCCACCACCTGAGCAGGTGATTCTATTTCCTTCCCTACCACATTGATCCATGAGCCCGTCCTGCTGACTCTCCATCTACAGCCTAACCTGACCCCGTCCGCTCTCCCGTGATCACCAGCAGCGATGCCGCCAAAGCTGCCACTCTCTCTCTCCCACAAAGGCAAAGGCTGCCGGAGTGTTGCCTCTTCCCTCCGTAAAAGCTGTAGTTCATGAAGTCGTCAGAAATGGCCTTTTGAAACTGTAAACCAGTTGTGTCCATCTCCTGCTTAAAATCCATCACACCAAAATCCAAGCACCATCCCCAAGCCCCCAGTCTACATATGGACTCTCCCTTTCTGCCCTGAGGCCATGGATCCGCCCCCGCCCCCGCCCCCACCCCCGTCCTGTCCTTTCCCTTCGAGAATTCCCGGGACAGAGGCCCTTCAGTCTTTCAAATATACCAAACTCTTTCCACTCCTGAGGACCTACATGAGCTGTCCCTTCCTTCTAGAATGCTCTATCTACTTCTCTTTCTATCACGACTTTCTTCCTCCCTTTTACTCTTCACTCCAGAATGCAAGCTTCATGAGAAAGCAGACCTTCTCTGTTTTGTTCACCGCTCCCCTGATGTGTCTCTCTGGCTCCCGGAACACTGCCTGCCACATAGACCCTCAGTAAAAACAGTCATAAGAGGGATTATGCACGACTGTGTATATACTATTTTGATGACTATTGATTTAGTTAGCTCTGTGAAATGATAATATCCATTTCATTCATGCCTATACCTCCAACCTTCTTAATGTCCAGAATTTAGACATTGTCCTTTGCAATAATAAACCCTCTTCTTATTTTTATTTTTATTTTTTTTCAGCTTTTAGAAATTCTAGTGGAGGGGCGCCTGGGTGACTCAGTAGCCTAAAGCCTCTGCCTTCGGCTCAGGTCATGGTCTCAGGGTCCTGGGATTGAGCCCCACATCAGGATCTCTGCTCAGTAGAGATCCTGCTTCCTCCTCTCTCTCTCTGCCTGGCTCTCTGCCTACTTGTGATCTCTCTCTGTTAAATAAATAAATAATTTTTTTTTTAAAAAGGGGGTGCCTGGGTGGCTCAGTGGGTTAAGCCTCTGCCTTTGGCTCAGGTCATGATCTCGAGGTCCCTGGGATCGAGCCTTGCATGGGGCTCTCTGTTCAGCATGGAGCCTGCTTCCCTCTCTCTGCCTCCTTGTGATCTCTCTCTCTCTCTCTCTCTCTCTCTCTCTGTGCTAAATAAATAAATAAATAAATAAAAGAAATCCTAGTAGAACTTGTTCTGTTATGCAAGCCTTTGTTTTTATTTTCAGTTTTTGGTTGTCTCCCTCTCTCTCTCTCTCTCTCTGTATATATAGATGTATATAATTGTATATATAATTTTAAAAAAGATTTTATTTATTTGAGAGAGAGAGAAAGAGCTTGAAGAGAGACAGCATGAGCAGGGGGAAGAGGAGTAGGAGAGAGAGAAGCAAACTCCCCACTGAACAGGGAGATCTAGGCAGGGCTCGATCCCAGAACCCTGATATCATGACCTGAGTTGAAGGCAGATGCTAAAATGACTGAGTCACCCAGGTGCTCCAGTATATATAATTTTAACCCTTTCAGGAAGTATAATACACATATAGAAAAGAAGACAAAACAGAAATATAAAGTTCAGTGAATTATCACAGAAGGAATATCTTTTTAACAATTACCCAGGTAAAGAAATAGAACAAGAAGACCTCTTTGTGCCCCGTCTCATCACTACCCACTTTCTCCTTAACTGAAGGTAACCAGTCTGATTTTTATGGCACACACTTCCTTCTTTCCTTTATAGTTTTACTACCCCCGAATGTACTCTATAACTCCACAGATTGGTTTTGCGTGTTTTGCATATTATATAAGTGGAATCATTTAGTTATACTCTCCTTGTTATTAGAAGTCTGCACTTACATTAAATATAGTATTAGAGGACTTGGGTGGCTCAGTTGGTTGAGTGTCTCACTCTTCATCTCTGGGGTTATGATCTTGAGATCGTAAGCTCGAACCCCGTGATGGGCTCTATGCTTGGTGTGAAGTCTGCTTGAGATTCTTTCTTTCTCTCTTTCTCTGCCCCTCCCCTCCATGCACACATGCTCCCTCTCTAAATAAATAAATAAATAAATAAATAAAATCTTTAAATAAATAAATAAATGTAGTATCTATTTGCATAAGTCCATCATCTATCATGTATCTGCTTCTTATTCGTGTCCTTCCTTCTCACATAGAGTATTTGAAGTGGTTTACAAAAATGTATGCGGATATAGTAAAACAGGAATAAAAAAGTCAGTCAGGAAAAACAAAAATGTGTCAAGAAAGGAATAAAATCAAGATAGAATAAAAATATCAATGGAGTAAAAGTAGTATTCAATCCAAAACGTGGTATATGTGCCTCCTAGAGCCACTGAAAAAAATAGAAAGCAAATTAATTGTAATATTTATACCATTACTAAAACAAATACATAGACCAGTTCCTTATTAAAAAAAAAAAAAATCTAAGTCTAAAGTATTTTTCCCTTGCATCCATCTTCTGGAAAATACCTCTGACCATGTCATAGACAACCTCCAACCTACGCACTAACAGTTGATACAGGACTGAGCTATATGTCAGAACTTCCCACTTCCCAGTCAGTCAGTGCGGGCGTGTTGTTTTAATCAATGTCACGGTTAGTCTAGTAATCTGATTTTCTGCTCTAAATCTCATTTCTCTATGCGCTCCTATTTTTCTCTCAATACAGGAAATAAATCCTCACATTCAATCCTAGGAGAATCTTTTGTAGTCTTATCCTGAAAACTGTGAATACCTATCCCAGTGGTTGCCTTGTGGGAGAAGATGGCATTTAAATACTGAGGTGGAACCTGGGTGTTACGGATGTTGTTAAAAGATCATTTATATACCGATTAGAAGTAGGCATTCTGTCGCCAGGGCAGAAATAACCTGCTGTGTACCTCTAATAATCTCCCTTGTCCCTGTATCCTCCGGGCCATGGCACAACAGCTACGGGTAAATGTCAACAGGTGACTCGCTCATGGCCATCTTCAGACTGTGCAGTGTTCAGTCTGTGCAGGGGATTTAATGAAGTCCACATAATTTGCATTTCCTTCAATTAATACACCTTCCAAAAGCTAGGTCTCGCTGTGGTCTTTCAATAAGACATACTTCAAACTTGGAAATTTCAAGATTCAGATCATTAGCATCACGTTCATCTGGAAAGACACAGACTTAATTCCATCGATGACTTTCTAATTATTCGTCTAAGAAGAGAATGTGTTCGTAAACGATCCTGATTTTTGGAAATGTCTTTTTATTTCTCTCCCCTCCCCTATGCCTATTTTCTGCTGTCACGATTCTCTTTTCTTTATTTTCTTTCTTCTCTTCTGCCTTTCCTTTTTGTCCCTTCCTGCTCTTCTTTTTTTTTCCCCCTTCCTACTCTCTGCTCTGCAATCCTTTGTTAGCATTTTCAGACAAGCTGCAAACTGCATGTATTGAAAAGTCGCTGTAGACCGTTAGAGTCGCCTAAAGTTGGTGTCTGGTTTTGCCCTGAGTTTTTGCCAAAAGCACACGATTATGAACCCGCCAGAATCCTCAACCTGTGTTCTTTAATTTCCCCCGAGGCGTGCACTAGAGGACTATTGCCAAATTTAAGGTCCATGAAATTGCTGAATCATCACATTAGGGATTTGTGTTTGTGTGTACATGCCTGTGTGTGTGTGTGTGTGTGTGTGTGTGTGTGTGTGTCTGGGAACCAGCTGGCAATGAGGAGATTGCAGCCACTGATTACCAACCCAACTGGGCTTCCATTAAAACCACACTCCCCCCACCCCGCCCCACCCGCTGAAAGACCTGTCACGTTTATTTGTATAAAGCCTTTACAGAGCCACAAAATGAAGAGTGAAACAAGTAACAGCAATTGTCCATCATGTGGAAAACCTCTGCCCTAGGTTTTTAAGAAACACATTCTCTCTATTGGCAGTTCCATTTGAACTTTAATAAAGAATACTTGCTTGCTATTTTAGTAGCCCAGATTAACAGCTTCAGAAAAGATCCTTTTAAGGAGGTCAAATGGGAAAGGAGCGGTGCCAGATTTTTTTTTTTTTTTCCTCCCTCTCCTGCCCAAAGAGGGAATCATCCTCTCCCAGTGAATCATCTGTCTCCTGAAATGGTTACAAAGCCCAAAGGGAATTTCATCCATCCTGTTTTGCTGAGGAAGAGGGAAGATCCGTGCTGGGGGTAGAGGAAAGAGATTACTTATTATTTACTTATTTAATTTTAGGGTAGCTATAAAACCAGAAAAATTTCTCAACCTCAGAGCTCTTATGCCATGCCAAGATAAGCCTTATTCTTAAATTCAGACATTTTAAATTTATGAGAGTATTAAGCACTTGAGTAATATGCTTCCTTTTTATCCCTTTTCAGGCAAAAATGTGAGCTATTGTAATTTCGATCTTTTTTTCTCCTTCCTTCTCCGCCCATTATTCTTCCTTTAATTTATTTATTTTTGTTTCACTATGGAAAAAAAAAAGTCAATCCCAAGTGAAACAAGGAAAGAGGTTTAAATCCCTTCTTTTCTGCTAAGAATTTATCATGCAGAGTATGCCTTTACTGTGGTGAATGTTTTCCCCAAACAACTTCTGACTTCATTAGATCATGTTTAATATTAATGTACTGCAATTGCTTTTGGCAAGAGGTCCTTCACTTTGCCATTCTTTTGAACAAAGAACATTGTGGTTGATTTTTTTCTAATGGAATGAAATGTTTGTTACAGTAGTATTATAATTGCTTTCTTTGTTGCTTCTTGTTAATCCCCCCTGGCCCATGAACAGCTAGGACACTGTTGGGTACATGTGTATGGGTTTAAATATTTTTGTAGTTCTGCAGAATTTGCTGGAAGTGAAATCAACTCTGACTCCGAAAATGGGTTTGATTTTGCCAAGAGGTGCTTTTGGCTGCTGTATATCCTGATATATAGCTAAATGGATCTTTAATGTGAAGTAGAAAAATTTGCTTCAGATGAATCCATTGAATAAAGTTGGGCCATAAGCCATTCTTTTGCAGTAAAAACAACTGGGAGTGTGGTGAGACTCTTTCTGAGTTATTTTTTCCCACTTATATCAGTACATCAGCTTCTTTCAAATTGTCAAGTCACAATCATAAATCAGTGTTGGAAGTCTCTTTCACAGAATTATTCTGTAAGACTCTGTTTAGTGCAGTGTATGTTAGATTAATTCCTGAATAATGCTTTTCCATTTTATATATTTTAAAATTAAGATCCCCCAATCCAAGAAATTGGATTCTTGGTTTGACTGTAAGCCAGGCACATTTTAGTGAAATGTATTCCTAAAGATCTTATATTTTGATGCTATTACAGGTTTTTAAAAATTTATTAAATTCAATTCTCTAATTGTAATTGTTTATGGAAATTCAGATTTTGTATTATTAAACTTCTATCAAGTGCCCTTGCTAAATGTACTTACTATGTTAAGCTCATTTATAGGTTCTTTTTTTTTTAAAGAAGATTTTATTTATCTGAGAGCAAGAGAGAGAAAGAGAAAGCACAGAGGGAGAGGGAGAAGCAGGCTCCCCACCGAGTAGAGAGACCGGCGCAGGGCTTGATCCCAGGACCCTGAGATCATGACCCGAGCTGAAGACAGAGGCTTAATGGACTGAGCTACCCGGGCACCTCTCATTTATAGGTTCTTTTGAGTTTTTATATATCAAACATATTGTCTATGAGAAAAGACGGTTTTTATATCTTCTTTTCCTTTCCTTATATCTTTTACTTCTTCTGTTTGCCTTGTTGCTCTGGCCGGGACGGTGCAGTGTGGAATAGAAATAGGAATAGCAGGCATCTCTGTGTCAGTCCTGATTGCAGATGGAAGGCTTTCGATATTTCACAGTTCAATACCTGGTTTGCTTTTTTTATTTGGTTGTCATAAATGCCCTTCATCAAATTAAGGAAGTTGTGTTCTATTTCCACTTGGCTGAGATTTCAATCTTGGATTTTATGAAGTAGTTTCATTACTTGACATCTCCAGAGGTGATCATATGATTTGTTTCCTCTATTAATATGGTGAATTATATTGATTGACTTTTGAATGTTAATCCGTATTTTAATTCCTAGGAAATCCCTACTTGGTGACTATATAATAACATATCATATATCGCTAACTTGTTTCAGGACTAGTTTTAAAAGGGATTTTTGCTATGTTTATGAAAGAGACTTGACTTTAATTCTTTTTTCTTGCAATGTCCCTATTGGGTATTGGTATCAAGATTATGCTAGGTTCAGAAAATAAGTTGGGATGTGTTCTCTCTATTCTTGGGAAGAATTTGTGTGAAAATTAGTATATCTCTTAAAAGCTTGAAACTATGGATATTAAACTTAATGGATTCATTTTTTAAATTCCTTTTTTTGTGAAGTAAATTCAACCCCAACATGGGCCTCAAACTCACAACCCTAAGATCAAGAGTCACACGCTCTCCTGACTGAGCCAGCCTGGTGGCCCTAATGGATTCATTTTTTAGGCAGATACAAAACCATCCAGATTTTAAATTTCTTTCCTGCCAGTTTTGGCAAGTTGAGTTTTTCTTAGAAGTATTATTCAGAAGTATTTTCAAAAGAATTTCATATTCTATTACAGTTTGTTCTTATCTCTTAGTATCACTAGAATCTGTAATATGTAACCATTTCATTCCTCATTTTGGTAAATTATGCCTTCTCTCACTCTTCTCTTTTTTTCTTAAGTAGTTTTCAAAAGAACTACTTACATTTTTATATAAATTATAACATGTATAATATATATTATATTATTTATATTCTATAATTATATATCCCATAATTATATAATATATAGTATATATTATATATAAATTTATGTTATATGTTTATATTTTTATAGTATATCCTTCCTTCTACATTTTTTAATTGAATTTGCTGTTTTTTTTTTAACACATGATGCTTTTAAAGATTTCTTTCCCCAGATCTTAGCTCCAGTTGTGCTCTACAAGCTTAAATGTGATATTTTCATTATCATTCAATTAAAACATATTCTGATTATGTTGTGATTTCTTCTTTTACCATGAGTTAGAAGTACTCTGTGTAATTTTCAAATATTTGGGAATTTTCTGGTTTTGTTCTATTACTGAGTTCCAGACTATGATCATGGTGGCCATAGAATATAACTCTGTGACTGCAATCTTTTGAAATTTGTTAAACTTGACTCTCCCCCAAAGCTGCCACGTCTAACAACCCTGCTGCCTCTGTGTGTCCGTGAACGGAAGTGGAGCTGAGGGCACAAGGAGAGCCTGATGCCCCTCCCCCCACCTGTATTTAATATATAAATACAGAGATGTGTTAAAAAAAAAAAAAGACTTGATTTATGCTTCCACAGTTAGTCAGTTGGGTTTAACGTCTTATTTGTGCTAGACAAGAAAGTGTAGGTCTGCCATTGTTGATGACAGTGTTCACTACACGCCAGTTAGGTCAAGTTTCTGACTCACGTTGCTCAAATATTCTATATCTTTTTTTAAAGATTTATTTATTTATTTTGGAGAGAGAGTTGGGGGGGTGCAGGGCAGAGAGAGAGAAACTCAAGCCAGCTCTGCATTGAGCATGGAGCCATGGTGGGATCGATCGGACCTAAGCCAAAACCTAGTTGACAGAGACAGAGATCACAGTAGGCAGAGAGGCAGCCAGAGAGGGGGAAGCAGGCTCCCCGCTGAGCAGAGAGCCCGAGGCGGGGCTCAATCTCATGACCCTGAGATCAGGCCCTGGGCCGAAGGCAGAGGCTTAACCCACTGAGCCACCCAGGCGCCCCGCCAAAACCTAGGTCGATGCTTAACTGACTGCGCCAGCAAGCACCCCCAAAATATTCTACCTCTTTACAGATTTTCCTCCTACTGGTTCTTAGAATTGCTGAGAAGGATGTCCTAAATCTTCCACAGTGACTGTGCCTTTATCTCCTTCTTTATCCAGTTTTCTCAGTTTTTGCTTTGCAGATGAAGTGGTGGTATTCAGCACATGTAAATTTGGGATTGACTATCTTCCTGAGGGTTGACCCTTTAATAGTTAAAAAAAAAAAATTGTCTTAATGTCAAGTAATTCTTTTTGCCTTATAGTCTACTTCATCTGATATTAGTATCTTAGACTAATGTTATGCCTATTTCTACCTTTCACTTTCAACATTTCACCCTCGTTTCTAAGGTGTGTCCTTACAAACAGTATATTGCTATTATATTCTGTATATTTAAAAGCTATTATGCTTTTAAAATTCACTTTGATAATTTTTCTCTTTTAATATAAGTACTTTGTCTTTTTTACATTGGCAAAAAGATATAACATTAAATTTACCATCTTAACCATTTTTAAGTGTACAGTTTCATGTTAGATGTTAGGTATCTTCGTATAGTTGTGTGTTCAATCTCTAGAAGTTCTTCATTGTGCAACACTGAGACTATACCCCCGAGCACTGATTGTCTCCACATTGGATGTAATTGCTCTTATATTTGGGTTTCAGTTTGTCTTTTTGCTGGTTTTCAATTTGTCTCACATTTTCCCCATTTCTTTATTAGTATTATGCAAAAGTATTTTTGCTACTACATTTCCCCTCATTAGCCTGTGAGCTCTGAATTATTTTTAAAAATTGTTTTATAAGTACAATACAGATTTAACATGCAATCAAAATCTCATGTAAGTTGATATTTTAATCACTTCCATGACAATCCAAGAAACTTGGAACACTTTGGCTCTACCTGGTCCCTTCTGCAATTTGTTACCATTGGAATGTATTTTAATCACACACCATAAGAAACGGAAGATATTGCCATTGTTGGGGCACTTGTGTGGCTCAGTTGGTTAAGACTCCAACCAGGTCATGATATTAGGGTCGTGAGATCAAGGCCCACATCAGGCTCTGTGCTCAGTACAGAGTCTGCTTGAGATTCTCTCTCCCTCTGCCTCTGCCCCTCCCCCTTAAAATAAATAAATAATTTTTTTTAAAAAGGTATTGTGATTGTTTTATACAGGGAATATTGATTTATTCTTATCCACATATTCACATTCTCCAGCGTTTTTCTTTCCTTTCTGCATTTCTTTCCTTCCATCTATAGTAGTTTTCTTCTGCTTTTACTATTGCTTTTAGTGTGGGTTTTCTCTTGACAAACAGTTTTAGTTTATTTCTGTGGAAATGTCTTCATTTTGCCTCCATTTTTTATGTGTTCACTCAGAATAGAATTTTAGATCAGCATGCACTTTATATCCACTCTTTGAAGATAATTCCATTGTCTTCTGACTGTCATCATTTTTGATGAGGTTGGCTCTTGGTTTCATTGTTGTTCCTTTGACAGTTATGTTCCTTTTTCTCTGACCAATTTAAAATTTTCATTTTCTGTAATTTTTAGCAGTTTTAGAGTCATGTGCCTAGAGGTCTTTTTTTTTTTTTTTGGTATTTATCCTGATTTGGGTTCCTAGTTTAACCTGAATGGTAGAGTGATAACTTTCATTAATTTTGAAAGGTGATTGGCCATTGCCTTTTCAAATATAATTTCAGTCCCATTTTCTTTTGTTTCCAAGGGAAACTCCCATTGTATGTATGTTAGACCTTTTCTCCGTGTTTCCAGGGTACCTTATACTCATCTCTATATTTTTCCTCCCCTTTTTCTCTTCATACTTCAGTATGGATAGTTCAGTCTGGATATTTTCTACTGACATAGTTTCTAATTTACTGATCCTCTCCTCATCTGATCTGTTGTTAAACATGTTTTATTTTTATTTATTTTTAAAGATTTTATTTATTTATTTGACAGAGAGAGAAGGAATTCAAGCAGGGGGAGTGGGAGAGGTAGAAGCAGGCTTCTGGCTGAGTGGGGAGCCTGATGTGGGGCTTGATCCCAGGACCCTGGAATCATGACCTGAGCCAAAGGCAGACATTTAATGACTGAGCCACCCAGGTGCACCATTAAGCACATTTTAAGTGTGTAAATGAGCCTTAAATTCAATTATTAAATTTATGGTTTAAAAATTTCTTTTGAATATTTTATTTATAGATCCTAACTCTCTACCATAATTCTCCAGCTACTTTTTTTTGTCCCCTCTACTTCCATTTCCATTCTTTTTCTCATGAGTTTCCCCACCCCCCAGAGTTTTCAGTCAGTTGATCATATTTTTTTAATGTCTGGTAACTTTTTATCGATTGATGAATAACATACATGAAAAGCGTAGGGATGGGACGCCTGGGTGGCTCAGTTGGTTGGACGACTGCTTTCGGCTCAGGTCATGATCCCGGAGTCCCGGGATCAAGTCCTGCATCGGGCTCCCAGCTCCACGGGGAGTCTGCTTCTCCCTCTGACCTTCTTCTCGCTCATGCTCTCTCTCACTGCCTCTCTCTCAAATTTAAAAAAAAAAAAAATCTTAAAAAAAAAAAAAAAAGAAAAGCGTAGGGATGATGAGTCTGTGGTTGATGAGATTCTTTTGCTCTAGAGAGGTTTTACTTTTGCACCTCAAGGCAGTTAGAAGAGGATCAGATAAACTTAATCTATTTTGTGTTTGAGCTGATTTGAATCAGGATTTCAATCATCTGAAGACTAATCTATGTTTGCTTCATCCTACTGCTATGGCAGAGGTCAGCAAACTTTATCTGTATACTACCAGATAGTAAATATTTTACTATTGCAGTCCTATTTACTTTGATTTACTATTTTACTATTTCCTTTGCAGGCCTATAGGTCTCTGTTGCAACTACTCACCCTATCATGATAACACAAAAATCTCCATAAACAGTATTAATAAGTGTGGTTGTATTCCAATAAAACTTTATTGGGGCACCTGGGTGGCTCAGTGGGTTAAAGCCTCTGCCTTTGGCTCAGCTCATGATCCCAGGGTCATGGGATTGAGCCCCACATTGGGCTCTCTGCTCAGCGGGCAGTCTGCTTCTCCCTCTCTGCCTGCCTCTCTGCCTACTTGTGATCTCTGTCTGACTTGTGATCTCTATCTGTGAATAAATAAATAAAATCTTAAAAAAAATAAACTTTATTTACAACATCTGGCAGTAGGCCAGATTTACCTGCAGACCATTGTTCTCCAACCTTTGTCCCGAGATATAACTCTCCAGGGGCTTCTTCTCAAAACCTGGTTTGTTTAACCAAGACTCCTTTTCTGTAGAGATCCCTAAACTTCAATTTTTTTTCTCACTGTTCCTGTGAAATGATTATTAGATCTGTGAACCTTCTTATCTCATTGGCTACAACTCAGGAATTAGCAAATACCTAGAGAGTTAAAACCTCACTGAATGTGGGCTTCACCTTTTTGCACTTACCTTCTCTCTAGGAGCTTAACTTTTAAGATAGTCACCTGGATAACTGTCTGACACCATCACAGATTTTTTTTTAAGATTTTATTTATTTATTGGACAGAGAGGTGGGGGGGGCAGGGGGAAAAGCAGTCTCCCCACTGATCAGGGAGCCTGATACAGGGCTCAGTCCCAGGACCCTGAGATCATGACCTGAGCTGAAGGCAGAGGCTTGACTCACTGAGCCACCCAGGCACCCCAGATTGTTGTTGGTTTTTTTTTTTAATTTTTATTTTATTATTAAAGATTTTATTTACTTATTTGACAGACAGAGATCACAAGTAGGCAGAGAAGCAGGCAGAGAGAGAGGGGGAAGCAGGCTCCCCACTTAAGCAGGGAACCCAATGTGGGGCTCGATCATAGGACCCTGGGATCATGACCTGAGCTGAAGGCAGAGGCTTTAACCCACTGAGCCACCCAGGTGCCCCTTGCTTTTTTTTTTTTTTTTTTAATCTAGCTTTTCTCCTTGTTCTTGATACAGGTAGTTTTTCAGAGCCAGAAGCAGATGAGGGTCTTTTTTGAAATTCGGATTCACCATTGCCTTAATAAAGACCAAAAAAACCATCTTTATGTTTTGGATTCTATGTCAGTAATTGTCAGACTGAAGGGTGTACTCAGAATCCAGTTGGCTACTCTCTGCCTTTAAATGATAATTTGTCTCTAATCTGTTTACTTCTCCTCATGCTGACTGCTCTTTCCTTAATTCTCATCTAAAACCACTTTCTAGGGTGCCTGGCTGGCTCAGTCAGTTAAGCATCTGCCTTTGGCTCAAGTCATGATCTGAGGGTCCTAGGAATGAGTCCCAGTTTGGGATCCCTGTTCAGCAGGGAGTCTCCTTCTCCCTCTGCCTCTCCCCCTCCCCCACTTGTTCTCTCACCCCCCCCCCCCATCAAATAAATTAGGCCTTTTAAAAAATAAAACGGCTTTCTAATTCTCCTGATATGCTCTAATTCATTCTCTGCATGGTAGTTGGAGGGATACTTATAAAACATAAATGTGAGCATGTTCTCTCTCACTACTTAAAGCTCTTTTTTTTTTTTTAAGTAAATTCTAGGCCCAACACGGGGCTCAGACTCATGACTCCAAGGTCAAGAGTCACACGCTCCACTGACTGAGCCAGCCAGGCGCTGCTCACGGATTCAAACTCATTAATGCCTCTCCATTTCCTTTAGAATGTAAAAGACAAACTAAGATGGCTTGTAAAGGCCCTTCATGAACTTGCCCCTGTCTACTCTCCAACCAAATTTTCTAACATTTTTTTCTAAAACCATACTGTCTGGTTCTAATCAATTGCTTTCCATTCCTTGAGGCGGTCAGAGCCTCTTCCACCTCAGTGCCTTTGCACATGATCTACCTGACACGGGATCTTCATACTTTTCCTTCACCTTAAGATACCTTTCGAGTCTCAGCTAAGGTGAACTCTCTTTACAAAACTTTTTTTGACTCCTAAATTCTGGCCTAGATCTAGAGTGCTATGTATTTCCCCAGTGCTATTTCTCCCCACCGCCCCATTATGAAATGGTCTGTTTTATTTGTAGCCCCTAAACTACTCGGAGCTTCCTGGGACATAACTTACTGTATTTCAGTATTGACTCATTAGCATCTAGCACAGCTCCTGGCCCATAGTAGGTGCTTACTTGCTCTTTGTTGGATGAATGAATGTATGAATGCTTTAAATATATTAGGCATTATTTGCTTTTTATCTTGATGTTTACATTCATTGATTCCCAGTATAACTTTATAAACTGGGAAAGCAGTATTATTTCCATTTTAAAATGGGGAAGTGATAACAGACAGGCCAGATGACTTGTGTGGGGTCTTTCAAGATGTTTAATGGTGAGTGAAGGTCTAATCTCTAGATTCTGTACGTTTTAGGATAGATGTTGAGATCACGAGCCATTGTTTTCCCTCACTCACTACACCATTTCTCCTTTTTCGTTCTCACCTCTTTCTCTCCCTTCCTTCCTTCCTTCCTTCCTTCCTTCCTTCCTTCCTTCCTTTTCTCTCCCCCATGATTATCATTAAGGCCACAACAAAAGCCAGAGAAAGGGTGACACCTTGATTAATCCATAAGTTTGAGGACTCTTAGAGAATTTAATCATTCATCATTACCAGAACTTTTCTTTCCCCGATGGCTCCGTGTTGGCCTGGGATCAGAAAGCAGGGGAAGGGGCCGTGACAGGTGGTAACTCCTCCTTTTCAAGGTGAGATTGTGCATAGAAATTCCAGGAGTTGGTCAGAGGTTAGTTGTTCATATTGGCAAATTCCTTTGTAATCGAAGTTTGTAATTGAGACCTAGCTTGTGAATTCTTATAAATAGATAGCGGCGACTTCAAAGCTGTGTGTGATGCCTGGAAAACAGAGAGTGGCCTCCAGGTGGTGACCTGGACAGATTGCTTTGCTGCAGACGGTGGGACTTGGCAATCATTTGGTTGTTAAAGGGAAGACGTTCACATGTGAAATCAATAATGCGATGAGTGGAAACAGTCTTCACTGTGGTCCCTTAAAGGGAATAGTAAAGGGAACTATTAAATAATTTAGATATTTTAAAACAGTTTGCCATTGAATTCCATTCTGAAATCATAAAACAATGAATACCATTTTTGTATGTTTGTGTGGGAAAAGCTATGCATTTTGTTCCTTTCTCCATAAACTCTACCGCAGAGTACCCTATAGTCAAGTTGTGGAGGTTACTACCTGATGAACAAAGAGGGAGGACAGACAGTATCTGAAGAGTTTTCTAAAAACTGTCTCTTGAATGCTACTCCGTGGAGGCCGCGGTCTGGGCAAGAAACTGGAAGGGAAAGTATAGATCGAGAGGCCAGAAAAACATTGATTTTCCTGACATGGCTGGGAAGTTTAAGGCCATTTTCATTCATGCCTTTCAGGTAGCATCCTTTTCAAGTGGATGACCATGGAATCCGAGAAGATCTCAGAAAAGCAAGAAGAAATTCTTTCTATCCTGGAAGAGAAATTTCCTAGCTTGCCTCCAAGAGAGGACATTATCAACGTCCTGCAGGAGACCCAATTCAGTGCTCAGGGTGAGTGACTGTCCCCCAGCTCTGTCGCAGCTCCTGAGCAGGGATGGTTTATGAGAAGGCATGCGGCCAGGGCCCAGAAAGTGAATTTGAGTGGGCCTTCATTTTCTTCCTTATTGTTTGTGCTTGGGGAAGATTTCCAGGCACGTAACGTCAGCTCACCTGGAAGGAGGCAAGCTGACGTACGGCAAGCTCTCCTTTGAGGCCTTTGTGTCTGGATGTGTGGTTTATTCACGCGTCTAACGTGCACCCCAGATGCCTCATTACATGAAATCCCTGTGCTGAGCAGGTTCTATTCTGAGAATGTGGCAGGAGCAATGTCAAGCACAATGGGATTTCATAAATCAATTAATTTTAGGGGAAAAAAAAAGAGAGAGAAGACAGCTAAGCAGATAAAATTGTTCTCTCAATCTCCGCTTTACCAAGACAGACTTGACTCAATTATTCTGTAATAATCATAAATAGATGTAATTCACAGAGTGCCTGAGGCACACAAAGTTTTGCTGGTGTAACTTTGCATGGATTATCTTACCGAGTCTTCATGACAACCCTGAGAGTCAGGTGCTATTTATATCCCCAGTTTCCAGATGCGAACACTGAGGCACAGAGAGAGACAGCTTTGCTTTCTTGTCATCACATACACGGTTGGCAAATGGCCAGACCAGGATTGAAACCCAGACGTAGACCCGGCTTTCTCCTTGAGATTGGAATCTCCCGGGGGCAGAGCCTGAGGGAAAGCGGTTTATTTGGCAGGTGATCCCCGGGGCACACTGACAGGAGCTGGCGTGGTTGGTCAAGCGGGTTAGCTTGGTGGGAATTCATGCCTTCACTCCGCTAGGGAACCTGAGGAGAGAGTGTGAAATGGCGCATCAGTGTTATCCCACCTGAAGGGCGCAGTGCTGTGCAGGAGCTTGTCCAGTCGAACTCCAGGGGCTGGTTGGTAAATTTTCAGGAGTTTCATGAGTTGGGCAGTGTTGAGTTGGCAACGTGAAATCCACCATGATGGAAGTACTGACCCCCCAGAAAGGAGCAAACACTGCAAATCAAGTCTGTTGCTGACTGTTCAGCATTTACCCACATATCACTGGAGTACTGAGTATCCAGGGCTCCTTGGTCCCAGGAGCTATGAATTCCCCCAGATGAGGCTCTGGAGCCAGAAAGAGGCCTCAGGAAGAGATGCAGGGGCTGGTGCTTGGGCGTCCCGCTGGGGCACATTGCGATGGGAAGAGCTGGGGAGGAGCGAGGGGGGCACGGACGCATCCGGTACAAACGTGTGTGTGTGGATGTATGTGTATCTTGTCATTCACTTATTTTTTTAAAGATTTTATTTATGTATTTGACAGAGAGAAAACACAATTAGGGGAGAGGGAGAGGGAGAAGCAGGCTTCCCGCTGAGCAGGGAGCCCACTGTGGGGCTTGATCCCAGGACCCTGGGATCATGACCTGAGCTAAAGGCAGTCACTTAACTGACTGAGCCACCCAGGCATCCCTTGTCATTCACTTTTAAAACTAGACCGAGGGGCACCTGGGTGGCTCAGAGGGTTAAGCCTCTGCCTTCGGCTCGGGTCATGATCTCAGGGTCCTGGGATCGAGCCCCACGTCGGGCTCTCTGCTCAGCAGGGAGCCTGCTTCTCCCTCTCTCTCTCTGCCTGCCTCTCTGCCTACTTGTGATCTATCTCTGTCAAATAAATAAATAAAATATTAAAAAAAAAAAACTAGACCGAGATTTTTTATTTTATTTTTTAAGATCATTTATTTATTTGAGAGAAAAAGAGAGAGAGAGAATGCAGGAAGAAGGAGCAGAGACTTTTTTTTTTTTTTAAGATTTTATCTATTTATTTGATAGAGATCAGTAGGCAGAGAGAGGGGAAGCAGTCTCCCTGCTTGTAGAGCAGAGAGCCCGATGCTGGGCTCGATCCCAGGACCCTGAGATCATGACCTGAGCCGAAGGCAGAGACTTAACCCACTGAGCCACCCAGGCGCCCTGGAGCAGGGACTCTTCCACAGACTTCTCACTGAGCTCGGAGCCTGATGTGAGCCTCGATCTCACGACCCTGAGATCATGACCTGAGCTGAAAGCAAGAGTTGGGTGCTTAACCGAATGCACCACCCAGACGTCCCAAAACTAGACCAAGCTTTTAATGTCACAGTGTATTCTGTAAATCATTTTATGTTCAGTATAATTGATGGTGGCCTTTGAGTATTGAAGTCAAAGAAAAGTATTTTGTACTCAGTCTGTCCCCCACACTGCTGTGACTGGCAGAGTGTTCTAAGTTAGAAGGGCAGGTAGCCAACTCTGGTGTCTTAACATGTATCTGGGAAGGATGTATGTGCTCTACGTGGCTTTATTACGTGTCTTCTTCCCAAGAAGGTAGGCGTAGTCAGATATAATAATCTAGGGTGAGAGTAACATGTCAAGCCAGAGCTTTTTCTGTTGTTCAGGGATAGATTCTATGGAAGCACATTGGTCCCCTGACTCAACTATGCAGTTCTGGGTAACTCAGCCATTCCAGATTATTATCCCCATCGTTTACGGAATCCAGCGGCTCCGATTGCCGAAGTCCATTATAAGGGTGACCAATTTAATCACAGTAGTTTTGTGGGTTACCTTTAAAAAGTGCATTTTGAATAAAATTTCACTAGCATATATGGGGCCTCACCTAAATCCATCCTGAAGGCAAATTTTGGCCTTGTGAGGTATGACTTAGCTAGTTTGCCTGATAACACTCGGTTTTCCTCCTTTGCCCACCTCTTCCTGTTCCACTCTCTGCTCTTATCTGTTCTGGGTCTCTGGAGGCTTTTATCTCTGAGCATTTAGTCCTGTGGCTTCTGGCTTGGGTTGGTTAGTGAGAAGAGTTAGCAACCCATGGAGGGTGGGGTTCAAGGGAAGGAGAAGAGAGAGGCGGGAGCATTTCTTCCTTGCTTCCTCACTGATTTGATGGTAAGTTTCTGGCAGCCTCTCTCCTCTACTTTCAGGTCTCTGTTTCTTTCCTTTGTCCTTTTCCAGTGTCTGGATGCCTCACCATCTTTTACTCATTTTCTCAGCCCCACCCACATCTATGCTATTAAAAAATCTTTTTCTTTTTCATCATGAGGGGTGAATTCTATTTCCTGCTGGGATCCTAACTGGTGCAAATATTGCCACCAATGTGATTTTTTGCCTTGTTATGGGCAAAAGAGATCTTGGGAAGGGATATTGAAATGAATATGTGAATTCTTTACATAATCCCTTGATATTACCAAGAGCAGGTCCCCAAGTGTAACATAATGTTTTCCCATCTCATATACAGGTTTAAGTATTGAACAGACAATGCTGAAAGATCTAAAGGAACTGTCTGATGGAGAAATAAAAGTGGCCATTAGTACCGTGAACATGACCCTCGAGGTAAGGGTAGGAATGATTTTTTTGTCTGTTTGTCTGGTTGGTCGGTTGGATTTTTTTGGACAATGACAGATTTTCCAGAACTGCCGTCTGAGCAATTGGTGTGCAAACCTCCGCAGCAGAAGTCGGTGTTAGTCTTCTGCTCTGAATGCTTCTTTAGGATACATTGGACTAGGAATGTGGGTTATTATTTTGGATGAAACCACTGTGCCAAGTCAATGAAAAACGGCAAACATGGATTCCCAAGGCAAGTGCTATTTCGTTCATCTCCGTGAAACAAAACCTGAAACACAAACACTCACACTTGGATGCGTGCATGTGTAGAGTCTGCTTAATGGTGACAATTATACATGTGAGTGGCTTCCCTGTCATTTTTTCTGTGTACCGCTCCACGTCATCCACAGAATTTTCCAAGAAAACAAGTTGCCCTTGTGAGCTATTTGGATGCATGTCATTTTTGGTAATAATGTGACAGCTCAAGTATTCATAAAACTCTCCTTCCAATCTATTAAATGAATGACTCAGGGTGACTATTACTCTTGTCGTTGTGTGTTTCCTTGGTAAATTATCCTTCTTCTACTTTGGGGGTTTTCAGTGACTTGTATGTTAATCTTAATTAACCTAACTAACGGGGATGATATTTTACAGAAACACACCACCCCGAAGTCTGCGTTGTCTCTGTCCTGTTATATTGCCTGGGTCGAGGCACTGAGCTCTCAAGTTTATGGAGATAAACATTGCTGTATAGCAATTCATCTTTTGGTTTTTAGAATTGTGTATCACCATGCTTTTTCTCGTTCCTCCTGGTGTTGATGACGCTATCAATGTGTATATTTCCTGGGAATAGCACACGTACACAGAGCAGCCATACCTTAGAAACCCAAGACCAATGCAGGTGCTTTTCTTTGTAATTTCTTTGGAAAATGTATTCCCAGTTACTGACATGGTAATTCAGGTCATAGATCCGTACGAGTGTCAGGAGGCAGACTGTTGTCACTGGAGACAGTGCATTTGGTGGTTATATCGTGCCTTATAATGTATGGAGCACATTCTCATTGTGTGTAGTTGGTAGATTGACACAAGTGTTTCTGTGGACTTTCAAACTGATAGATGCTTCCCATAATTAGATGTTGATGTGACTCAACATAAGAAATGCATGCAATTTGGGATGTAGTAACTAGATAATCACCTTCAATTAGAAATCTGCTTTGTGTATAGAAATCCAAGGAAAACATGGATCTTGCAAGGGTCAGTAGCTCAGAGAATCATTTCTCCTAGTTCAAGCCTTAGGGTTTTCTGTCTCCTCTCCCCCCCTCCCCTGCCTCCCTCCACTTAATGGCATCTTATTAGGTTTTAAATGCCTTGTTTGGAATTCCTTTCTAAATTAACATAGAGCATCTTATAATTGCTTAGGGAACTGTCTGTAGTTAGCAAATTATTTTAAGGCTTTTATTATTACAGACTTACCATAGCTTTAATGTACCTTTATATTATAGGGGTATATGAATGGCTTTGTCAGAATTGTTAAACTGTAAATGTTTGTCAAGCTGAATAAGCGATAAAATGATCATATTTACAGAAATTTACATAGAGGTCCAGTAATTAATCAGGCAATTAAGTACATCTCTGGAAACACTATATGATCTTCTGGGAGGAGGAAGAAGGACATTTGTACGTGTGAAAGAAGGGTACACAGATTAAATGCTAATCAGCCAAATTAGGGCTTTTCACTTGTGCATAATGGGGATAGTAAAGATGACTGAGAAACGGGGAGGCAACTCCTTAGTAACATCGTATGATGTCTTTGGAAGAGCAAATGCACATTATTTATTTAGTCTGTCCATTGGAAAAGTCCCTCAGTTAAGGGGAGACTTTGGTTTTCTCCACAGGGTGTCCTGTGACATGGCGTTTCCTCCTCCCTACTCACATACAATTCTATCTCAGACTTCCCATCCCATGCCCATGCGCCTCTTTTTAAAATAATGATAGAATCCCCATAATCTTATTTTGTGTGCTTTAAAACAGCTGTCAAAACACCCTTTAAATCTAGATAGATTCTCATAGAAATATTCTAAGTTCCTATGAGTGTCTCTCATTTGTCCTTCAAAGCATGTCAAGACATAGCTACTTCATGATGACTTTTATAAATTCTCCATTGTTTATAACCATACTCTGAACTCTTGCAAAGTTTGGCCTGAAGGACCAACTCAGGACTAAAATAGTTACCATAATTTCCATTAATTCTGAGCTTGGTTTCATGTATTTATTTAATCACAGTTAGACCATTCTTTAAGTTAATTGAGCACAATGATGGTATCTCTGAGTTGTTTTTTGTTTTGTTTTGTTTTGTTTTTTTTTAAGAAAGGCAGCAGCACGGTGCTCTTGGGGAGTGGCGGTGGCAGAAAGATAGAGAGAGAGAATCTTAAGCAGACTCCATGCCTAGAGTGGAGCCTGACCAGAGGCTTGATCTTACAACGCTGAGATCATGACCTGAGCCAAAATCAAGAGTTGGATGTTTAACCAACTGAGCCACCCAAGGGCCCATCTTTGACTTCTATCTCCCTTTAATATCCTGGCACAGTGCTAGGCAAATAATAGATGTTCGGGAACTAGAAATACTTAGTACGTATTGGTGTTTGCAGTTTGTCCCTGTGATATCTGATTTTTATTTTCTTTCCAAGTTAAATAAATAGTTAGCGAAACAAAGCACCTAGCTGTGCCTCCAAGACAGTCTACTCTGTTCCCTCCTAATCAGTTTTTTTCCCAGATAACTATGTCTGAAGGCTGAGATCATATAGATAAGGTATGGCCCATGTATTATTTGTAGATAGCACTGCTTCTCCACCTGTCCAAAAGTGGATTGGGCAGCTTTGCCAAATAGTTGTTACCGGAAGGAATCCACTGGAACTTCTGTGACATGTCAGTGAAAGGGAGAAAAGGATTCTTTAAATTCTCAGTGGTCCATTGGAATGCTGCAGGTGCATAGCTGGATGTGTCATGGCCTTTATTTGACTGACGACCCAATTAATTTGGGGAGGTAAAAATTTTGAGAAAACCAGAAGAATCTGTGTCCTTGCAACATACATAGTAGGAGCCACTGGTTTAGGAGGTAGAGACCACTGCTTTGACAGATGGGTTAACTCTGACCTTCTAGGTTATAAGAAGAAAGCTACTAACTCTTTCTCTGTCATGTTCATGGTAGTATATATCATAAAGAACAGTTTCAATCTAATCAAGGTTACAGGTGCTATTGAAAGATCTGCCACAGAAACCAAATAATTATAATAATGCAGAGTTTCAGTACTTTGCTCCATATGAGGTCAGAATGAATGGGACTTGGAGGAACAGTGCATAAAAAGTGGGTTTCTCTGTAGGACAGCTGGAGGGCTAGCCCTTCTCACAGAGAGGACTTGGAAGCTAGGGCCATGGAGAAGACATGGCTGTCCCGTTTCATGTGACCTCCAGATTGTTCTGAGTCCAAATATAGCACACATCTTGTGGGGCGTACACCTCACATACTGGAATTCACTTCACTTCACTTCATTATGGTTGTACCTGATGCTTTGCACCCTTTTCATTGCTTGGCAATTTGATTAGCGAGAGAAACACAGGTGGTTTTGATAATGTTCTAGTCCTCCGTCTTGTTGTTTTCTATTGAAGTCATTGACACGCAAGGTTACATTACTTTCCGTTATACAACCTAGTGATTGGACAAGTCTATACATTGTGTTACGCTTTCCACAAGTGCAGCTTCCAATCCCGCATTTTCACAGCAGAACCAGTATGGAGAAATAAAGGTGGCCAAGAACTAAATCCATATTTAAAACTAGAAAGTATAGGGCGCCTGGGTGGCTCAGTGGGTTAAGCCTCTGCCTTCGGCTCAGGTCATGATCTCAGGGTCCTGGGATCGAGTCCCGCATCGGGCTCTCTGCTCAGCAGGGAGCCTGCTTCCCTCTCTCTCTGCCTGCCTCTCTGTCTACTTGTGATCTCTCTATGCCAAATAAATAAATAAAATCGTAAAAAAAAACTAGAAAGTATAAAAATGAAAAATAATATAGCCTCAATCAGAAAAAAAAAGAAAGAAAGAAAAACATTTATGGCTATCAGAGCATATGCATCACTGGAACAGACTTTGCCTGTGGTCTTTCACCAGTAATGAAGTGCTGATTCTACCTCGTGGGCCTACTACACAGTTAAAGAGGAAGGGCCCCATCTTTCCAATCCACTGAGGTACCACTACAGCAACTGAGGTTAACCCCATTAACGGTTCCATTGCCAACATCCAATATGTTTAACCCTCCGTTAAGCATCTCTGAAAAGCTGTGACTCATTAGCATCTTTCCTCAGTGGGGACCATAAGCAGGTGGTGACTTTATGACTCTTTGTTACGATCAATGACCTTAGGAGTCATTCTGGCACATATTCTGTATCAGTTGGCTCAGACTGTCCAAACAAAACAGCACAAACGGAGTGATGTAAACAACAGACATTCAGTGTCTCACAATTCTGGAGGTGAGAAGTTCACATGTTGGCAGGCCGGCTTCCTTCTGAGGGCCACGAGGCTCTTCTGTGCCTCTCACCCAGCTCCTGGTGCTTTGCTGGAGTCTCTGGCATTGCTCGGCTCGTCAAAGTGTCACCAACCATCTCCGCTTTCATGTTCACATGGTCTTTCCTCTCTCCTTGTCTCCATGTCCAAATTTGCCCTTTCTGTGTGGACCCCAGTCACACTGGATTTGGGCCCTCCCCAGTGACCTCATCTTTACTATACCTGCAGCGACTCTGTGTCCCAGTAAGGTCACATTCTGATGTGTGGAAGTTAGGCTTCGCTGTATAAATTTGGTGTGTGTTGGGGTGGGGGGGTTACACAATTCAACCCATAACATAGACTATTTGTAAAGGTAATAATTTTCCAGACAACTGAAGAGAATAAAACATACGGTACTGTCTGAATGATTCTATTGCCTGCTAAGCACATTTCGTCTGTTGCTTCCACATGTTTTGTTTAGTTTTTTAATTTTATTTAAATTCAATTAGCCAACCTCTAGTACATCATTATGCTTCCACATGTTTTTATTTCAAATCTGTTTCCTTTAAATGAGGAATAGTGGAGATCTACTCTTGAGATTTTGTGTCCTTTATTTGGAACTGGAGTCTGAGAGAAGGGTTCAGGCTTGTTTTCTCTCCAGGGCTCCCCTGTGCTCTCAGCTCTGGGCCTCCTCATGACCAGACACTCTGCTATTTGAAACCTAGAATAGAGCACATGGGATGCATTCTGGTAAAGTGACTCAGACCTCTGACTCATTCTGCCGTGTAGAGATTACCAGCCAAGCTGCACCTTGGAACACTGCAGAGGGAAAAATACCAACATTTTCCCTCAGCATTCAGAGCACAGAGCAGAACGAATGCCCAAGATCGTTGCTAAACTCTTCCCAAACAAAAGTTTTGTTTTACTTTTTACTAGTTACTCAGGGCGCAACGAAGCGTCCTTGAACCACTGTAACCCATGTTTTAAGACTGAGCAAAGCAGTCCGAAATCTGGTTTGCCAATTTTAAGCACCATATGTGATTTCTCATTCTTGGAGTTCAGAGCTTTTGGTGATCAAGACGGAAGCACCTCAAGAGAGTATTTACTTACCTTGTTGTGTCATAGAACATGTAGTAGGAATATTTGCGGGGGGCATAGATGATTTTTGACTCAGGTATTATCGTGAAGAATACGGTAGGTGCCTTTTCAGAGCCAACTGGCCAACCAGTGGAAATATGTGCAACCTCTCCTCCGGGCTTTTAGGTCATAACTGCCTCCATTTCCTCTTGGGTCCAGGCCGACCACCTCCTCTTGCTAAAGAGTTAATGTTTGATGTTAAGCATTCACTGTGTACCTGACGGTAGAGTGAGGACTTGCGAGTGTCATCTCATTTAATCCTTCCAGGAAGCCTGTGAGGCAGGGGTGCTCTGGTCACTCTGTACTGGTGAAGGCAGCTCTAGCAGCTGTAGCAGATAAACCCCAGCCCTCAGAGACTCAACACAAAAGTTGTTCCATTTTTGTTTGTGAAATGATCCACTTTGGTGTTCCTGGTCCCGTGGCCATGGGAGATTCAGAGATCATGTTCAATGTGGCTGTCCTAAGATGCCTGTGGACACTTCCATCCTATCACCAAGATGGGGAAGAGTTTGGAGGGCCATCACTTTGGCTTACCTCTCATTGGCTTGGTCACGTGGTCCCGTCTAGCTGCAGGATCTAGCTATGTGCTTAAGAAGAAGAACCACTTTGAAGACTAGTAGCCAGTCTCTGCCACAGTCTCCATCTTGGAGGAGAGGAAATTGGAATGTAGAGAGATTAAAACATTTGTCTAATGTAGAGACAGAACTAAAATCCAGGTTCGTCCTGCCTCAGTACTGTTTTCACTGCTTGGGATATGGTACCGAAGGGCAAGACTAATGGTAGTCTTGGAGCCTACCCAGGGCTTCACTAGTGAGTCATCTAGAGTCAGTGATTGCCCCAAACTCGGGGTGTCAGACAGCCTAGACCTCCCCAGGGAGTCCTTGGTAGAATTCTCCTTTTCCTTACTCCTCATACCAAGCCCCTTTCCTCTTTACCTTCGTGTTTTTATTTCTTTTAAAACTCTTTTCAGTTTTTGGGGTGCCTGGGTAGCTCAGTGGGTTAAGCCTCTGCCTTCGGCTCAGGTCATGATCTCAGGGTTCTGAGATCGAGCCCCGCATCAGGTTCTCTGCTCAGTGGGGAACCTGCTTCCCCCTCTCTCTGCCTGACTCTCTGCCTACTTGTGATCTCTATCAAATAAATAAATAAAATCTTTAAAAAAAATAAAAATCTTTTCAGTTTTGATCTGTAAACATCTAACTTCTAAGTGTTCATAGTGAAAGTAGTTATTGGCCCCTAACCCAGAGATTTGGTAAACAAATCAAGTATATACAAGTAATAGGAACAACGATTATGGGACAAGGGACTGGGTAGGACATACCATGCAGGGAGGAAGGAAGTGTGATGTTTCTTCTCAGCCTGACCCCAGAATTCAAGGATATAGAAAGTATTCTTTCTTTTCTTTCCTTTTTTTAAAAGATTATTTTTATATAATATATCACTGTGATATATAATGTTTCCAAATTGGTATTCCAAATGGAGAATAGCCTAATCAGTTAGTGAAAAAAAATCAGTGGTAGAGGTCTTCTATTGAAAGGAAACAGTATCACTTTTGAGAAGACACTAACTCCCAATAACAAAAAATCTGGGTAGTTGAGGTGTTAGGAGTTTTCAATTCATACCTGACTCAAGGGTCCAAAGGGATTTAAAGCAAATGCCAAACACAGATAACTTTCATGGTATGAATTTAATAATCAGTGTGTCTGAGGCATCTGAAGTGTGACTTGAGAGCTAATAATTCATTCTTAAAGTGATTTAGAACTAATAACTCATATCTTCTTGAGGACAGTGGCAGGATGAAAAAAAGGAAAGATAGAACCACAAAAGTAGACTTGCATGCCTTTTGAGCTACAGTCAACGGTTCTTGATAATAAGACATCACTGAGATGAGAGAATCAGAAATCCTTAGTTAGGGGTGCCCGGGTAGCTCAGTCAGTTAAGCATCTGCCTGTGGCCCAGTTCATGATCCCAGGGTCCTGGGATGGAGCCTTGGTCAGTCTCCTTGCTTAGGGAGGGATCTGCTTCTCCCTCCCCCTCTGCTTCTCCCTCTGCTTGTGCTCTCTCTCTCTCTCAAATAAATAAATAAAAATCTTTTTTTTTTTTTAAGAAATCCTTATTTAAAGAATGGCTTATCATATCAGTGGCAACAGCACTTTGTCTTTGAAACAAAATGTCCTAAGCAGCGAAATCTTATCATATTTAGAATCCTTATAATTTGTATGTAGGTAGCTCCTTCTGCAGATGGCCAAAAATATTTCAAAGACACCAAACAAAGCCTATAAAAGCAGCCTGTTTGGAAGTGCCTTATAATGGAATCCTGATTCGTATCTACAGCTTGAGTGAACTTGGAGCCAAGTGGAAGTTTGGTGACAGGTTTTCTCTGTTTTACTTATTGGCCAATTTCAAGTGGACTTAAAAATGATTCATGACACTTAACCTAGCTAGTCATACTTCTCTGCATTTATGTCCCTAAATGGTACAAAATACCTCACTACAGCTTTTTCTAGCAATCATTTGGCAGCAGGAATGAGTAAACAGTGACCCAGAGTTTAAAGATAATAAAGTTACTCATTAAGCCCTGTGCTTTTTTGGGCGTAAGGTCGTGCCCTGGACTTCTGTCTTTCTCTCCTGTTAACACTGACCCAAAAAATGTATTTACGTGGAGGGGTTGGAAAAAGGGGTAGAGAAAATAGAGCGCCTGCCCTGGGTGCAGGGTAAACCTCTCCTTGGGGCCCAGAAATCCCCACTGACTTCCTGGGCAACTGTGCCTTGAGAATAAGATACTGAGATAAGATCCGGCGAGGCTTCGGGAATGGAAGTGATGCTAGCCTTATTTGGCTCAGTGTAGAAAGTGAGCCGTGCAGAAGTGAACTGCTCGCTGGTCCAGGAAGCCTGAATATGGTTGATTGGTAGTAAATGAACAAGCAAGTGTCAGTGCCCCACCCCGATCACTTTTTACCTGCTGCGTCTCTAGCAGAGAGTGGCTTTGTGGGATTCAGATTTATAGGCAAAGGTAAATGTGTATTATTCATTACCATTCCCCACTTTTAGTTACATTTCGTTCTCACCCCCCCCCCAACACGTCCTTGTACCTGCTTTTGTAACAAGAGCATGGAACCAAACAGGGCTGCAAGGATTCCTGACATCATGATGTGTTGGGTCCAGTCGGCTCCCCTCTCCCTGCTTCCCCCTCACGGTGAAACAGTGTTCCAGTTACGTGTTGCTGTTAGCGAGCCATCCCCAGAACCTGGAGGCTTGAAATAAGATGTTAGTATTTCTCATGGTCTGTGGGCTTATTGAGTTCAGCTGGGCAGTGCTTGCTTGGGGTTTCCTGTGTGGTGAACTGTCAGATGGTGGTGAAGTGTGGGCTCGATTGTGACAGTCATCTGGCTTGGGTTTCTCCCAGCATGACACTTAGAGAGACATGCTACAGGAGCGAGCTTTCTTTTCTTTCCTTTTCTTTAAAGATTATTTTTATTAACATATAATGTATTATTTGCCCCAGGGGTACAGGTCCGTGAATCATCAGGCTTACACATTTCACAGCACTCACCATAGCACATACCCTCTCCAATGTCCATAACCCAGCCACCCTATCCCTCCCAGCAACCCTCCCTATCACTCCCAGCAACCCTCAGTTTGTTTTGTGAGATTGAGGGTCTCTTGTGCTTTTGTCTCCTTCCCAATCTCATCTTGTTTCATTTTTTCCCTTCCTATCCCTGGCAACCCCCTGCCCTGCCTCTGAAATTCCTCATATCAGAAAAATCATATGATAATTGTCTCTCTGATTGACTTATTTCACTTAGCATAATAACCCCTAGTTCCATCTGCATCATTGCAAATGGCAAGATTTCATTTCTTTTTGATGGCTGCATAGTATTCCATTGTATATATCCACCACATCTTCTTTATCCATTCATCTGTTGATGGACATCTAGGTTCTTTCCATAGTTTGGCTATTGTGGACATTGCTGCTATAAACATTTGGGTGCACGTGCCCCTTCTGATCACTACATTTGTATCTTTAGGGTAAATACCCAGTATTGTGATTGCTGAGTCATAGGGTAGCTCTATTGTCAACTTTCTGAGAGACTCAGGTGGGAGCTGTAATTCTTGTGACCTAACTTAAAATGTCTAAGTATGACTTCCACCATTTTCTATTGTTGATTTAAGCCTCAGAGATCAGACCAGACTGATGACAAGGGAAATTAGCAGTGGTATGCTGGTAGGTATTTGGGTGGGGGGGGGGGGGAAATACACACACACACACACACTGTTGTAAAAAATATATAGCACAAAATTTACAAAGAAAACTCCTCTTTTTTGTAAATAACCACATCATCAATTGAATCTCACAAATGAATTGATATTTGTGCAATTCTTGCCTTGAGGTTGATGAATGGGTATAGTTTCAACCAGGAATGTAGCTGATATTTTTGTTTTCCCTAACGACAAAGTGAAACAACAAAGACTTCTGTCTGAACTTCATCTGATTGTTAACAACAAGAAGGCCTTCTTTGCCAAATAAATGGTTTTCAAATACTGGAAGATCATGTTCTCAGGGTTTTGGGGGGTTTGGGAATGTGCTCTTCACCATGGGATGGCCAGAGACACCACATGCTTTGAAGTTTAACTTGTGTTTTAACTTTTTCTTAAGTCCAGACCCGGCAGATGGTTCTTGAAGAGAGCCAGATTGTAGATACGTTAGACTTTGTGGTCCAAGATGCACGGTTGAGGATATGATATAGAATTCAAGTAGCAGCAATTTGAAAACCTTTAGCTCATGGGCCATTACAGAACCAGTCAGCGGGCTGCACTGGGTCTGCAGACTGTACTGGGTCTGCAGACTGTAGTTTGCCAACCTGCTCTAGAGGAGCAATGAAACAATAAAACAAGCCTTGATGTGTAGTGTTTGCCAGTTTCCATAAATGCTCTTACTATAGCTGATTTGAAAGCACCAATAGGAGATCATCAAAACAGAATTGGGAATAGTTGATAATACTTTATTGTATAATTGGAATTTGGTCCTAAGTGTTCTCACCGAGGGGGAAAAAAAGAAAAAGATAAAAATCTAACTATGAGAGGTGTCGGATGTATGAATTAACTTGATTATGGGACTCTTTTCTTAATGTGTACATATATCAAATCATCAAATCATAGACTTTACATTTATTATAATTTTATTGGTCAAACAATACAAAGGGGGAAGAGATGTGCATAAGCCTGCCATTATGTAGCATTTCTGCTCTGCAGATACTATACTAACTAGCACAGATAATAGGAACAGATAATAAAATAGTTATGAATGGATGCATTTCAGAATTTGACTTTTGTTTTTGATACAACTTATTTAATGTAAAATGTGTAATTTAATTTTTGTAATGGTTGTTTTTAATTTGCAAATGATGGGTTTGCAGATTTTCCCCCAATTTTATAATTCTCCCTCGTAAACCTGTACAAGTCAGTTCCAGCACACCAGTGGGAATTAGACCCCAATTCTTTTTTTTTATTGCTTTTTTAAAAAGTTATTTATGAGAAAGACAGACAGAGCAGTGGGGGGGCAGAGGGAGAGAGACAAGCTGAGCATGGAGCCTGATGCGGGGCTCAGTCTCACAACCCGGATATCATGAGCTGAGCCGAGACCAAGGGTCAGATACTTAACAGATTAAGCCACCCAGGCACCCCTAGACCCCAGTTCTTGATGTAAGAAGGAGAATGTGCATAGACACTGGGAAGAGATTGAAGGGGGCTATCTTTGGAGACACTTACCAAAGGAGGGAATTGCTTTTGGTATCCAGCACTGTTTCATTGAGTCCTAGACTTTTTTCTATAAATCAAGGAAAAGTGGAACCTTCATTTATGATTCAGAGCTTACTTATCTGCTTTCATACATTTTGGCCAACAGTTACTATTCCATATTTCCACCAGTTAATAATAGCTTAGATTAAGAGTAGGCATGGCCACCTGGCAGCGGGAGGTAACAAGTCATGTGTACAGTCTTGAACAACATCGAATAATTAGTCTTCTAGGCCTTTCCTGTTTGGACACAAAACATCACAGCCACCCCTGGCTTCACTCCTCAGTCAGTCCCCACACATGCTGGGGACTTAGGCTTTTGCCCAGGCAGCCTGTCTTCCCCCTCCCTGCTTTCCTCTCTTCAGCTGCAGACACAGAGCCTGCTCTCTCCAGCCACACATTGTTACCACTTTCCTCCTGAGCTTCAACAACCACCAGCTGCCTTAGTGAATTCTGGAACTTTCTTTGGACCACACCACGGATTGTCTGTACCACTTCATGGCTCTCTGCCTTTTTTCATCTTAGTAGATTTTGCACACCCTTCCCTTTTCCATATGTCCACACGTTCTTCAGAACCCCTGTTCCAGTCCCCATTGGAGTATTACCACACTTCCTTCCAGTCACTTCCTGATGCACATTTATTATTTAAAAAGCCAATTAAAAAAGTCTTTTATATGTCATCAAAATGCCTATGGCTGTCTATTGCATATGGTATTTCTGGTACCTCTGTGACTTTATTTGGGGACCTCTCATTTATTTTCACATTCACCTTTGGGGAACTGGACATATTATCAGAAGGCATTCTGAATAAATTCTTATGTCACCACATCTTATGTAATACTAATTGTGCATTTCTAGAATTTCAAAAGTCATAAGCAGGCAATTCTATTTTATTGAAATCCTTTTGTAGGATGAGGTCGGTTGACCCTTACCTTGTGAATGAACCCAAGTATCAATGCCCATCTTTCTGAGAAGTGAGCTCCAGGACATTGGTAGAATTAGGCACCTTTCTTGTTAACCCTTCAAGAAATGTTGGTATTTGGAAAGCAAACAGATAGACTTTCGTTCTAGTCACTTCAATCTTCCCATAAGATGACAAAGAAACCACAAAACAGCCCTATTACGTTCACTCCCTTTCCACTTCCGCCCAGCTGAGGGAATTAAGAACCAGCATCTCACAAAATACATTTTTGACAATTTGAACTTTCTTCGTGGTTCAATATCAGATTCCCTCTGCATCTCTCTTCATGAGGAGGGAAACCCTCAGGACATGGTGAGATGCTAGGATGACTGCTCTTTCTCTCTGTAAATACATATTTTAAGTGTACTCTAATGTCATTTTGATGGTTTAATTTCTGGAAGGATTTGGCTAATTACATTTTTAGGAATGTATTCAAACCAGTTTTAGCTGCCTGGAGTTACTTTTAATAGCAGCTGTTGCTTACCTTTTCTCTTGTTTATTTTCTCTCTCTCTCCCTCTTTCAGAGTTATTTTGCTGATTTGGAGACCTGACCTTGGTTTAAATTAGCTTGTCTGTAACACTCCTGTGAATCACATGCAATATTTTAATGGTTAATTACTGCATTGCCTCAACTTGTCATAGAAAAGCAGGCTGCGTAGCTAAAGGAAAATTGCTCCCTTTTCCTGTGACAGAAGAAACCTCTACAAAAGAGAGACAGTGGCGGGTGGTTGTCTGAGTGCCCCTTTCCTATCCAGTAGGTAAATGCTGAATCGGTTCCCTGAGTAACAGAGACTTTTTCAGTACACGCTGAAATGAAATAATAAATTTATACCAAACAGCCACTGGCGATTCAGAGAAATAAGAAGATTCAAACAAAGGAATAATTTAGGATACTTACTTTCTAAAACAGACCTCTTTTTCGTTGTTCCTTAACCAACCAACAGTGATGAGTAAGGTCGGCTGTGTTGAAGTCTAGAGAAGAGTGGGTTACGATAGGTCAGTGGTGTCGCCTAGTGGTGGAAAAAGGCAAACAGATGAGGCGCTAGAACTAGGATTTGCTACTTTATTCTTGTCTTCTTTTATTCCTTCAAATGAATAATTTAATGCACATTTTATTCCTAGTACGGGGCTAGTCGATACCTTGAATGATTCAAGTTACAAAAATAAATATAATAGTAGCCAACATTTGTTGAGTGTTTACTATGTACCATACATTGTATTTTCATTGACCTTCTAGGACTGGTCTATAAGATGGGTCTATTCTTATTTCCATTTTATAAATTGATTGTGACAGACTTCTAGAAAAACTAGCTCATGACATTTTTTGTGGCTATGTTTTGCCTTCCAACATATTAGAGTAGCATTCTTTTCATGATACCATTATGAAATCTAATTGTCAATTTCTTCTCAAATACCCATGCCAAGTACATCTGTTCTGGCCTTTAAAAGTGCTTTCTTAAGGGGAACCTGGCTGGCTCAGTTAGTAGAGTATGTGATTCTTGATCTCAGGGTTGTGAGTTCAACCTCCACATTGAATGTAGAGATTATTGAAAAATAAATAAAATGCATATCAAGCCAATAAAAGTGCTTTCTTTTTATCTCAAACTAAAAATGAAAGAGTCATTTTCTACCTACACACCCATTTCATTACCTACATATCCATGGAATCCAAACAGAGAGGCTCCCGGCTTAACCTATAGTCATTAACAACACTAGCTCCTCCCATAGCACATCAGATTGGATAATGTGTCCCTGGTACATCAGCGTTGAAGAGGAGGGCTTGAATTCATGCACTCATTTCATTATCCACTTAAGCACCCATTAACATAGTCATTTGTCATTAAACATTTATTGAGCAGCTACTATGTAGCTGAAATATGGACTTGATACTTCAATCTAGTGGTTTCCATCTTCCTTAAGCTTATGAATGATTGGTAATTCTAATTGGCTTTAATGGGTCAATGCAAGATACCAGACTCAATAGCTGTGGGGTGGGACTCAAAAATTTATTTCTAGTAAGTTCCCTGGGATGCCGACACTGCTGGCGCAGAGACCACTCTCTGAATTCCATTGGCTTAGAGCCATTTGATTCAGGTCCCAGCCTTGGGATGTGCATACACAGATACTGAGGAAGGGAACTGGCATCCACTGAGTCCCTACTATGTTCCCAGCACTAAGGTGGGTGCTTTATGTTAGTTATCTTTCAAAATTCTGACACCTTCTACAAAAATTTTGAAACCTTCCTTATGACATAGGTAGTTATTAAATTTATTTTATGGGTGGATAAACTGAGACTCATGGAGGGAAAATGAACTACCCCAGCCACAGAGTAGGCATTCCAACCCAGGGACTTCTAATTCCAAGGTCCTTATTCTTTCTCAATTGTTCTATGCTGGGTCACAAAAGAATAAGCTTATTGTTATCATCATCATTGTTGTTTCTCATCAAGTATGAGAGAGAAGTTCTGATAGGAAAGATAAGAAGGGCTGTGTTTCCCCAAAACTTAGTGGCTTCAAAGACAACAGTTCAGTATTTCTCATGATTCTTTGGATCTTGCCTGAACTCACTCATGCAGCTGATGGCTCTGCCAAGGCTGGGTCATGTAGGGTGGCCTGGGCCTCAGCTGGGAAGGTTGGAAAGGACGGCTGGGTGGCTGAGTCTCTCTTTAGGTGTGATCTTTCATCCCAGGCTTCTTCACCTGAAAACGGGAACTTTCAAAATGGAGGAAGCAAGCCCTTTGGGGGCTCTTAAGTTCCATAAGGTCAAACCACAGGCTGTTGGACAGAACAAGTCATGGGGCCAGCCCAGACAAAGAGTGAGGAAAGAGACTCCACCTCCAGACGGGAGGAACTGGAAATCATTTGTGACCATTGAAAATCCACCAGAACCTCCAAACAGGACTGTCTCAAAGTTATCGAGTTTCTTAAGTATTCGTAACTTTTTCATGGTTTCAGTTGTCTTGAGTCTTACTCAGATAAAGACCATCCTATCAAGTGTTCTTAAAAACCCATTAGAAAAGTCACATGACTAATGAACTTTGAAAGAAGGCAGTGATGAAATGAAGTTCTTGCTTTTTGACTGATCCAACTGATGATACATCATGTCTCCGGGGATGGTACCAGGGTTCCAGGGTGTCTGTAGTGTTGCAGGCTCAAAGGTCTTCAGTAATAAGGTTTTTATGAAATATTTTAAAAATATTTATAGAGATTTACTTTGAGGGGCATCTGGATGCCTCAGTCGGTTAAGTGACTGCCTCCAGCTCAGGTCATGATCCTGGAATCAAGTCCCACATTGGGCTCCCGCTCAGCGGGGAGTCTGCTTCTCCCTCTCACTATGTCCCTCTCCTCTTCCTGCACTGTCTCTCTCTCTCTCTCAAATAAATAAAACCTCAAAAAAATTTACTTTGATTTTTCAAGAATTCATAATAATAGGAAATTATAGTGTAAAAGGACATCTGGGTGATCAGGTTAGAAATGATCATTCAAAACACTTATGGAAGAGGAAACTGGGCACATTTTGCATTTGTGTATGGATAGTATAGTTTCAAAAATATTATAATGTTTGCACATCTCTAGGTAATATATTTGTAATGAGACATTATGGGTCTCTGCAGAATAGGCAGTCTATTCAATTAAGATAATTTGAGGAAATTCTGTTGAGGTGAGCTGTTTTATCAACTTGAAGGCAGAGTGAGGGATGCTGCAAGGAAGAGAGTGATACCCCAGGGGTTGACGTCCTAACTCCGACAGGGAAGAAAAGAGAAGAGAAGAGAAGAGAAGAGAAGAGGAGAGGAGAACTTTTCCAGAGCCTGAAAGGAGAAGAGTGAAAAGAAAGGGCCACCTCCAGAGGAGTCTTTGGCCAAGGAGTGGCCAAGTTCAAGATGATCCCAGCACCCGTTGGGGTTTTCCATTGACTGAAACCAGCAGGAAACGAGAGGCTTGGAAGAGACTCTCGAAGCTGTCTATAAAGCCACTGTTGTGGCTGAGAGCAGGTGGAGGAGGGTGGACAGGATGTCTGCAGGGACACAAGGAAGACAGCTTGTAGACAGACCTTCTAACTGAATTCAGTTAGAAGACTCAGCAGACGCTCCAAGGCAGTACAGAGCCCATCCCAAGGTAATGTGCGATGCCATGATACACAGTTCTCCGAAGAAGTGGATGAAACATAATTATAGCATTTTTAAGCTTCTCACTATCTTCAATGAAATAAAAGGACTGAAAAGAGAAAAGAGATGTGTATCCCATATGACTGAGGCTGAGGGGGCACCAGTCCCTCACCTTAAGCCAAGGACAATAGGTTCTGGAAAACCCCCTCGGAGAGACTCATATGTGCCCCTTTCAGTTGGGGGGACCCTGTGTTTGGGCATATGTCTCATTCCTGCTTACAGAATCTGAACGGTGAGAAACTTGTGGACAGGCTGTGTTGACAGAAAGATCTAGAACAGGTGGCTTTGCGGAGTAGCCTTCACCCAAGAAAACTGTTAGGGTAAAGTGAATGGCAGAAATATTTACATGGGTCAGATCTGAGCCACATGCCAGAGACAGCCAGGTGCATTTTGTAATAGATACTGCCCAAGAGGGCTGACTTGAAGTGAAAACAGAGCAGATCTCAGCTGAAAAAAGCTAGCAGAGCCATCTTGCCCAGGGCTGGGGAATCGAGGAACGGGAATGGATTCCAACTGTCCAGGAATACAGGGGAGATGCCATACGAGCTTCGAGGGTCCCTGGGGAGCCAAGGAAATTGACCCACCTGTGAAGAGCAGAAAGCTCTAGTATGCAGGTAGACCATAAAGTCACAACGAAGTGATCATTTTTCTACTCCTCCTACCTCATCTGACTTCCTTGTTTCCAACCCCCAAAGGGTCCAAAATAACAGCAGGATGAATGAGGAGTAGAGGGGGTGAGTGGAGAAGGAACGGAAGAGGGAACATACAGCCTCCCACCAGCAGTGGGCCTCCCTAGGGGAGGGTAGAAGCTTAATTCCGTAAAAGACCCCAAGTTCGACTACTAAATCGAGATTCCATCTTGAGGATTGAAATCCTGGAGAAGCTTTACTACCTGAGAGTAAAAAAAACCACATTCAGAAAAATTGTGGGGTTTGACTGATGTTTTTCACAGGCTCGGGACAAGAATTAGCCCCACAGCGTGACCCTACACTCGCAGGTTGTGAGTCCTGCTTGTTGTATGTCTTTATGTACACCTGTAGGCAAACATGAGTTACTGGTTTCTCTGAGTTAAGGAAGGTGGTGGTGTTCCTTTCCCCATTCCTTACATTCCTTCCACCAGCTATTTGTTCCTTTGTGGATTCTTTCTTAAAAACTGTCTTGATGTTTTTCCTGTATGAGAATCTGTTGGAAGCCAAATGGAGAAAGCAGTGAAGGAGGGAACAAACAATGTGTTTTTGCTTAAAGGCCTGTCTCCTAAGGATGTCCCTGGGCTTACAACATTTGGCTGTATGAACCCGAAGTGAAGTGATTTAAAACTAAACCATACTTGACAGGAAAGTGTGTTGGTATCAGCATGAATATTAAAAGCTGATATGTCCAGGACCAAGATTTGTGGCGTATTTTAAGCATGTCATATAAAGGGGGGAGGGGGGAAGCTTTCTTCTTGGAACAGCCTGATAGAACTTTCCAGTGATTAGTTTTTTTTTTTTCCAGACAAATTTAAAGTACACGAAGCTTTCTTGTTTTTGTGTTTAATGAAGATTTATTTACAAGTTTCAACTTTGGCTATCCATCCGTTGTTTGATTTTAGTTTTGGGTATGTGCAAACTTTCTTCCATTTTATATTCATGTCCCGTGCTGGGCACCAACACAGTACCCGAATTTGTTTTTGTCACTAAAAGAGCAAGTAAACATGTTAACGTTTAATCTTCCAGTAATGGAATCGGAAACAAAAATCTCAGCAACTTCCAGTGCTGTTCAGAGATATTTTTCCACTGCCTGTTGTGCGAAGTTAGGGTATGTAAAATAAATGATGTATGGAGCCGTAGGAATGCGACTTTTCCAGACTACCTTATGTCTAAGGAACATTAAACATAGGGTTCTCGTTTAGCAAATAAATAACCATTCATTTCAATGGCTGCGTAGTCCGGACTTTCGTGCATATTTTTGCAAAGATAAGGAGAGGCCATTAGGGATTTAATATAAAATAAATCGCCAAGGGGTCTTCTTGTAGTCCTAGTCTTTCTGCCACATGGTGTGTTACTAATGTGCATAAATGGGCTTAAATGAATTTGTTATCTGTATTACATTTGCAGTATGTATATATTTATATATTATTTTTTAATTGTGTTTAAAAATAAAACATTAAATACATCATTTTGGAGACTTGAAAACGTAGAATACGTAAATCAATCAGCTTCAATTAGTATTAAAAATGTCAGTATATGAGAATTGCCTGTGGGTATATTTACCCCACAGAGTTTAATATATTTTGGTTCTGTCATCTATGAGGTAGCCATATGGTTAATTTGTCACCTTGTAAGAATAGACTGTTACAATCCAAGCTCGATTAATGACATAGCGCTTACGCACCATTGAAAAAGTCCATGTCTTGGTTGTTTTATTGATGCCCTAGGTCAGATTCTGATCCTCATCCCCATGTAGTATAGATGGCTTTAGCTAAGCAAGGGGTTTGTCGCTTTGCTCTCTTCTTGACTTACTTTCGCCATGTTCACAGTTACAGATAGAAAGTGGCAGGAAATTTTCTGTATCACAGCAAACGATTTCATTGTATATATGGTAAGGTCATTGCCATAAGAGTTCACCTTTGGATTTTCTCTCTCCTTTTTACCAGTAGTGGAAATTCTCCTTTCTTCAACGACCAGTGGAACTTAATGAATTCTCATCTGGTAAGATTTTAAAGATAGATCCAGTTCTCTTCAGATGAGATTCTGGAATGATTCCAAATGGTTTTTATACCATTTTCAAAAATAGTTACTCATCTCATAAGAAAAGCTTTAATGTTTGTCCCGTGGAAATAACTCTTACTAAACAAATGATCCATTTTAAGAAATCACAGAGTGATGACAGTTAATTTTTATTACTTTTCAGTAAGGACCCACCCACCACGTGATGTTGAATTGTTACATCCATGCTTAATTTTCTGTTTTATCTTCCACATGTAGACTGGGGCATAAATATATTCTAATATTCTTTTCTGCTGATCAATTTTATTGGAGGCTACCATTCTCAAAAGGAGCAAAACCTTTCTCAATTACATGCACCCAATATTTCCTTTTCAAGCAGTCTTCATGCTGCCCTGTCATCTTTAGAAATATCAATTAAAATATTTCTTAGATAACTATTAGATCTTGGTTGATAGCTTTTACTCATACTTATTTCTGAACACAAATGAAATCACTGTTTTGTATAATGTGATACAAGGAATAAGGCAGTGGGCGAGCATACGTGTGGAACCTTTGCATTTGACTAGTAAGGAAAATACTACTTATTTTGACTTCTCTAAATTTGAACGATTTATCATTTGAGGGTTGTTATTCTTGCTTTTATCACTGCTTTACTGAAGATGTTTATGGGGCGAAGGCTTTGCAACAGCAGGAGGTGTTTTTTGAAAAAACGTTAAGCGTGAAGCCTATTTTGTAATGTATTCATATGTGATTCACTGTTTGTTTCCACTCATTGATGATGTAGGCGCACAGTCCGACATTTATCAGTGATCTTAAATAGATGAAAATCGCCTTTGATCTGCTATTAATCCAGGTGGACAAACAGAGGAGCGGAGGCTCACTGCAGAGGTGAATTCTATGTCTGGAAGACTTAGGTGCAGTGTCCTCCTTTTCCAAAACATGGACTGTGATAGAAGTTATCTGACCTCACAGAGGTTAGCAATCCATTGCCAAAACAGCTCTTTGGGGGTGACGATGGAAGTTTTAAAAAGAACAAGAAGTGGAAAATTAATTCAGGTATTTTTAATTTAAACTAATAACACCCATAAATGGCCATAAAGAGTCACTTCATTTGCACACTGCTTTGCGATTTCCTAATAAATTACCAATCATGTCTCTGATAGAAAGACAGAGAGAGGCTGGGCTTCTCTATCTCCAAGTCTTTGGTCACTTGGCTGCTGCTGCTGTAGCACATTCTAGGTTATTTGCCACATTTTTGTTTTGTTTTGTTTTTTAATAGGTGCTTGGGCAGGAATCTGTTTTACGCATATCATATTTGAGTATAAATAAATTATAAACTATACTAAGCAAGTCAGTATTGACTTCAACACAATCGCTACTAAACAAAACAGAGTTTGTGGTATCCTTAAGGACAGCCACAGCAATCACACTATCTCTCATTTGCCCTTCCCGCCTGGACCACCCTGGCTTACTGTGCTCACGGGTCAGCATTCGTTAACCTTCTGATACACACACGCTCTCCCTTGGAGTCCAACATGGTGTAACATGGCCCCTCCTATGTCTCACAAATGATTAGCCCCCTCCCTGCCCGACTCTGAATCGCACATCTTTCTCTGTTCAGTATTCTATCCAGGCTCTCTGGTAACAATCTGAGTGTTCAACTGTGACAAAAATACATTCACCTGATCGAAATCTGGCAGCACACTTGAGGCTTGATCCTTGCACAGTTGAAAATCACTGATATTACATTTAATATCATTGCCCTACATAGAAAGTCTTCTACCCTCGTGACCTAGACTGGATCTCATGGGACTCTATGGTTCTTTTGCCAGAGTTAGCCGCAAGCAGGACAGTAGATTACATCCCTTTTTCCTCAGAGCCTCTCCTGATCTTGGCCTTGGGGATCTTACCATTTCCAGTATGAAAAAGAGTCAGGGGAAGTTGACTCCAAGCAAAGAGAGACTTTGTAGCAACCCAGATCATTTGCTATGGAAACCTCCTCCTCCTACATGGGTCTGGTTGTGAGTGTAAGAACTCTCTAATGACAATAGAAAGTACCAGGGGGCCTGGAGCTTTCTATGGCTGCTTAAGGTCCCTGAGAATATTCTAATGCTTAATCTTTTGCTGTCTTTTTCCTGCTAAGCATTTCTTATTTTAAAATATGCAATTATTACCCCATGCTTATAGCATCACTGTGCACAGTAGCCAAGAGGTGGAAGCAACCTGTGTCCAGCAAGGGATGAATGGATAAGCAAATCTGACATACACATACAAAGGATTATTTTTCAGCGTTAAAAAGACATGGTACAAATGGATGAACCTGGAGGATGTCATGCTAAGTGAAATAAGTCAGGCACAAAAAGACAAACACTGTAATGATTCCACTCACATGAGGTACCGAGAGTGGTCCGATTACAGAAACAGAAAGTAGAAGGGTGGCTGTCGAGGGCTGGGAGAAGGAGGAAAAGAAGAGTCATTGCTTAGTGACTACAAAGCTTCATTTTGCAAGACGAGAAAGTTCTAGAGAACTTCTGTGGCTGCACAACAATGTGAATATTTTCAACACTACTGAACTGTACACATAAAAACGGTTGAGGTGCTAATTTTATGTGATGGGTTTTTTTACTCCAATTAAAATCTTAATGCAATTGATATGTTGATGCTCAAGAGATTTGGCTCCATTTGCTCCGTATGTGGGACAGGAGGAGAGAAATCTCATTCTGAGAGTGCCTGTCAGCCTACGTATTTATCATATGTAGTATGTATGGTGAAATCCATAAAAACAAGCAAGAAAGCAAGACTCAAAACAAAACAAAAGTGAGATGTGACCAAAAACGTAGCCAAGGGTGTCTGTGACCAGAAAGAAGGATATTTGCCAGACAGTCCCCATCTGTATTTTCCTTCATTCCCTGTTGTATATGTGTGAATATCTTGGGATTTCTATTTAAAACATCAGATGATACACCACCTTCTTCCCTCTGCTGTTCTAGAAATGGTACCAGAACTCTTGCAGGATCTGGGAAATCATCTCATCCCCAGGAAAGCTCAGGGAGTTTTATGTACTCAAGGAGGACTGCTGTGTTTTTAGCTGGCAGTGACTAGGCTCCTCATGATCCTATGTACCTCGAGAGGTTTCAGGGCTTCTGTGAAAGAGACATATGTAAATGAAACCACAACATTGGCCTAGAGAACCACATTTCACCTCTATAAATAACAAAGCAGAGTTACTAAATAAGGATGCAGACTGGTGCACATAACTTCTAAGCCTCCAGACTTTGGGAAAATAATTTAAAAATACTAATTACCTAGCTGTATTTCTCTTGAATAGCAATAAATAAGCACATAACTGTATTTTTGTTGTAAAACATGCAGACATTACCAAGGGGGGCAAAAAAAAAAAAAAAAAAAAAAGGAACATAGCTGGAAATCCCACCTGTCACCTCTGTCCCAAACTAGAAGTAATTGTCAGTTTGGTAAGTGGTTTCTTTTCAGTTCTTTTTCTGTGGATTTTCATATACTGTATCTGTAGAAATATATATATATATGTATATATATATATATATAATGATGAAAAAAAGAAAATAAAGGAATGTACTCCTCTTTCTGGTCAGGTAACTCCTACTGCTATTGGTTTTTTAAAATTATTATTAAAATAAGACACATAAAAGTTAGGTCATTTTAAGAAAATCCAAGTGTCAAAAGGAAAAGTAAACCTTTCCCTCTTCCCGATCTCTCAAGAGTAACACCGTGAAATGCTTGTGTGTGTGGTTGCATTTTGGAAGCAAGCTTAATAACTAGAGAAAGGCACCGGGAAGCGTTCTTTCTACCCAACCAGCATAATAAAACAGATTGCGCGGGTAGCACGGAGTGTGTAGCAGACACTGTCAGCTGAGTCAGGGGAGGTAGGTGGCGAATCAGGTTCTTTCTCGGAGCCTGGTCAGATTCTTGCTTTCTCACCACGCTGTTGCCGGGCCTGTCCTTCGTAGGCGTCCCCGACCGGAAGCCACCTCTTGCCACTGGGGACTCTGCCACTGTGTATTTCCAGCCGTGCCCTCCACTGCCCCCTATCTCGGACCTCTCCTCACCTCCTCCGGAGCATCCATCAAAGTCCTGTCATCCCCTCTGCCTAAGGACTCTCGAAGCCCTCACCTGGTCCCATCCACAAGGCTTCCCCCGCAGCTCAGGTCCTTCTTGAGGCCTTGGAGCATGTTGCAAAGCTGCCCTTCTGGCCTCCTCCTCTTTGCACGAGCCCCTGTCCAGTCCGTCGGGTTCACTGATGCAAGTACAAGCTGGGGCACATTGCCGGCTCTGCTGGAAACCCTATCGCGTCTGTCGGTCACCTGTGGAATAAAGTCCCGCTGTACCCCCTCCCCCCCGCGCTGGGAGCCGCAGGCACCGCCTACCGGGCCACGTGACCTGCAGGTGAGGCTGGAGGCGCGGGGTTCTCTCTTGCCTCGGCCTCCCCTGCTCTAGCGGGCAACCCAGGGCTCACCTCCAAGGCTTTTCCTCCTCCTGCCGGTCTCTAACTCCTCAGCCCAAGGCTGCACCACCCCCTCCGTCCTCTGCCTGGGGAAGATCCGGGGGCCCCGCCTCTTCGCTCTCCTAGTTCCATTTACATTCTTCCATCAGTGTTTTTCGCTCTGGAATGAAGCTTCTGGCTTGAGCACCAGCTCTCTCTTCCATACTGAGCCTTTCTTTGAGGATAGAAATTTTGGTTTCCTGTCTCTTCCGGTGAATTCCCGGGGCTTGGCAGAGGGTCTGCACCTCGGAGGCTCCCTTTGAACTATAGGCTAGGAGAGTACATGCCCTTGACTCCTATAGTAGCTCCAAACTGGTGTCTTCTAATTTTCATTCTTTTCCTCATTCAGATCCTTTTATTATCCTGTTCCCTCCTTATCACCTTTGCCATCCTTTTCCTGCTTCTCCCCGTTTTTACCCTGGGGGATTTATCATACGGATATAGGGGGAATTACTGTAGTGAGGTCTTTGACATCCCTGGCCTTGTTTCTTATTTTCAGTCATTGATTCAGTCAGTTCCATGACAACTTCTGCAGTCCCTTCTCTTGCTATTTAAAAAATTCCTTTGGAAATGGCAGGATTTGTGGCTTGTGTGGCTGTTAGAAGAGCATGATGCTTTCTTCATCACTTTACATGACATTTTATTAATGACCATGCATCTTTTATAGAGAAAAGGAGTTTGTTTACCCAAATTACACGCAGACTTAAGTATTAGAATCTCAATGAAGCAAAATGAGGTGTCCGTGAAGTCAGGGATTGCAGCAGCCTGTAAGTTCCCTTGGATTTATAAAATCCTTCAATCATTTACAGTAATCTCCTGGTCTTGATATCTGTCTGGGTCTCATTCTCTCAATATGAAAACTCAGAGTCTGGGCAGAAGTGAGTAATTCAACACTGAGTGATTTCTGATTACCAATTGATTACAAAGTCACATATGATTTTTGTGTACACTTGAGATTTTGAATTAATGGGATGTATTCACCATCAGCTGTAGAACATGGAACACGTGGTTCTTTATATGGACCATATTTGGATGCTGTTAATAAAAGTCTGTGTTTTTTTTAAGTGTATTTATTTTTTTAGTAATATCTACACCCAAAGTGGAGCTCAAACTCATGACCCTGAGATCAAGAAACACATGCTCTTCCAACTGTGCCAGCCAGTACCCCAAAAGTCTATATTGGTTAAATGAACAAAATATTTGCATTTCTCTCTCCTTCCTTCATCGCTCCTTTCCTGTTCTTTCCTCTGCCTCTTTCTCAGACTCGTTTCCAAGAAACCATAAGGTCGAGACAATATGGTCACATCACTTCCAGAGAACTTACACTGACTCTCACAGGGGCTATTGGCAACTCAAAATCAGATTGGGTCACAAGTAAGACAAGCTGAGTCACAAATTCTCTGGGAACAGAGGCATGTCTTCAGCTGTTTCAAGACCCAGTGGTGTCTGTTAAGATGCAGTTTATAGAATGACACTGGAGGGAGCAGAAATGAGGCAGAATCATTCCCAAAGGCAGGAGGTTCGTGTATGATTCTTCTCAATATCAATCTGGCTCTTGCCAACTTGGTGACCATGAAGTTATGGTGCTTTGACAGTGCGCAGATGTCTTTGAAGCCCAGTGCCGTAGATGGTGGCATTATCCAGAAGAAGCTAGATTTGTATGCCCAAGATGTCCGTAGTTGAGTCCTGGATGGAATAATAGTTTATGCTAATTCATTCTGGAAGTTGGCCAGAGCTGCTTCTCGGCCTCTGACAGCTGAAGCCCAGCCACCCGGGCACTTAATTTCTTCCATTAAACTCCCATTCCCAGGTAAAGCCTGTCTACTGTCTCAGCCCCAGCCATATATTAGAGACTTTCTTTCATGGCAGACAGAAGAACATTAGAGGATCTTTCCCTTCTAGTAGGTCTAGATTAAGAGACTGATAATTCAAGGGAATCATAGTAATAATTGGTAATAGGTTTCAAATGCTCAGCGTGCTCTGGACACTGTTTAAAACATCAGGTGAATGGTCCCATTTCCTTTTTTTTTTTTTTTAATAGATTTTGTTTATTTATTTAACAGACAGAGATCACAAGTAGGCAGAGAGGCAGGCAGAGAGAGAGGAGGAAGCAGGCTCCCTGCTGAGAGACCAATGCTGGGCTCCATCCCAGGACCTGGAATCATGACCTGAGCTGCAGGCAGAGGCTTAACCCACTGGAGCCATCCAGGTGCCCTGGTCCCATTTCCTTCTTATGGCCGCTCTATGAGGTCTTTAGGATTAGTATTCTCAGTGTATACAGCAGGTGCCTGAGGGTAACTTACTCAGGTGACTCAACTAGGAACTGGCAGAGGAACTGAGATTTTTTTTTTTCTAAAGATTTTATGTATTTATTTGACAGATAGAGATCACAAGTAGGCAGAGAAGCAGGCAGAGAGAGAGAGGAGGAAGCAGGCTCCCTGCTAAGCAGAGAGCCTGATGCCGATCCCAGGACCCTGGGATCATGACCTGAGCCGAAGGCAGAGGCTTTAACCCACTGAGCCACCCAGGCGCCCCGGAACTGAGATTTTTACCTGGCCATCTCATGTCCTGAGGCTGTGTGCTTTACTACCACGTTGCTTCTGGGTGCATTCCGATGATAAGACAGGTGGCTTGAGTCTGAATTTCTGCCTCTGCCTTTTACTTTTTAAATACATTCATTTATTTCCTCAGAACCACAGTATCTCACCTGTGGAAAAGAGACTTAAAATCCTACTTCAAAAGATTGCTTTGAGGAGTTATATGTAGAGTGCTTCGTAGTTCCTGATACATTTTAGTTGCTCAATAAATAGTAGCTAGTCTTATTAAATAATTTTAAAGACTCAACTTGATTGGTTCTAGACCAAGCAGAGCATTGTCCAGAAGCCAAAGGCTATCTGTGATTGTCTACAGCCCTCACCGGGTTGCTTTATAATATCTTTACAGGCCCATGCCTTTTCGAAAATGAGACTGGAAGGAATATTTGCTGAGATTCTATGAATGTTGTATGGAACCAAGAATCACAAATTAGGCATTAAAAGATTGGAATTCTAGAGCGAGATTTGCGATGAACTAGCTAGGTGAATTTAAGCTAATCATGTAAACCCCTCTGTGCCTTGTTTTTTTCTTTGTTGGTGAGGATGCAGAAAAAGGGAAATCCTCCTACACTATTGGTGGGAAGGCAAACTGGTGCAGCCACTCTGGAAAACAGTATGAAGTTTCCTCAAAAAGTTAAAAAAAGAACTACCTTATATTCCAGTGACCATGATGAAATTCTAGAATATAGGTGAGGTTCAGTGGGGTGGAGTCTAGAGCCAATGACCCGGAAAGAATTCTTGAGATATCTTTGGTGCAAAACAGTGGTTTATTAAAGCACGGGGACAGGACCCATGGGCAGAGAGAGATGCTGCCCCAGGGGGTTGTAAGAGGTGGCAGGTTATGTAGTATGGGAGTGGGGGAGGTAAGGAAAAAGGGAGGTTTCAATAGAACTTTCGAATGCTAAAGAGGACCTATAAGATACCAGATGGCTTGAGGCCTTGTCATTGTCAAGGTTTTTCCCTCTAGCAAGATATTAAAGAGATTCCTAAAGAATGTCACATATGTCCCACCCAGGAGTGGAGGTGGGGGAAGGTTGCAAGGTGTCAGCTTTTGCTTTGTCCTTAGCCAGCCTTCTGTTCCCTCATCAATCACATTATTAGATATTTACCCAAAGAATACAAAAATACTAATTCGAAGAGATACACACACCCCAATGTTTATAGCAGCATTATCTACAATAGCTGAATTATGTAAACAGCCCAAGTGTCCCTCGACTGATAAATCTATAAAGAGATGTACTTACTCCAGGTACGTACAATGGAGTATTATTACTCAGCCATAAAAAGAATGAAATCTTGCCATTTGCAATGATGTGGATGGAGCTAGAGTATTATGCTAAGTGAAATAAGTCAGTCAGAGAAAGGCAAATACCATATCCTTTCACTTATATGTGGAATTTCACTTATATGTGGAATTTAAAAAAAGAAGGAACATGGGGGGGAAAAAGAAGACAGAGGCAAACTCTAAAACAAACTCTTAACTATAGAGATCAAACTAATGGTTACCATGTAAGGGCCTATTCAACCAGAGCAACCCCAGTTGAACTGCCATTTGTTGTAAAATTTAAATTGACCTTGCCCCCCCCCACCCCCACCCCCGCAAGGGGAACTTCTTTAAAAGCAAGTCCGGGAAACCAGTCCCAGGTAACTAAGTCCAAATACAAGGGTGGGTCAGGCCAGGTGGAAGTATTCAATCAGTGGGGTTGCATCGTGTCTCCCAGCTACCAAGGAGTATGGGCCCCGCCCTTTGGGCACCTTTTGGGCGCCAATTCTGAACTAGGTGATAGGCTGGTTCAAATGTCTACTGGGGTAAATTGGAATTCAGTTGGTCACCTAGCATCACTGTGGAGTTTCCTGTGTGTGTTACAATTTCATTGGCCACCTGTGCGTGGCCGGGCCCAACCACACGGCCTTTGCTCTATAAAAGTTAGTCTGGAAAGCAGGGAGGGGTTGTCCTCTCTGTAAGGGGCAGCCCCGACAGGTTTGTTTGACGGTTGGTTTGATTCTTGATGCTTGGCGCGAAATAAAGCTTTGCTTGACTTTCGCTTTGTATCAGTCTCGCCCCTTTAATCACGGACCCATTATTGGGGTACCCATCTTTTGGGGGACCCAACAACCAGAGGGGAGGTGGCTGGGCAGATGCCTAAACTAGGTGATGGGGACTAAGGGTTGCGCTTGTCGTCATAAGCACTGGTATTGTATGTAAGTGGTGGGTCATTAAATCCTAGCCCTGAAACTAACCTTGCCCTGTATGTTAACTAGCTGGAATTTAAATAACAACTTGGGAAAAATAAAAGAACAATAAGGGGCTGGCTTTGGAAATAGGGGCAAGTAGATTGGATGTGCTCTGTAGAACTTTTGAGTAAGAAATTCTGTAATTCCAAATCTAAGCCAATTCAGCTGGTATTATTGTAGTTGATAAGTGATGCTCGGAATTTCTGATCCCCTCTCGGTTTTTCTCCTGCCTGACTGGAACCTAGTCAGAGATCAGGGGGTCACCATTCTGAGTCACTTCCAGGAAGTTCCAGGACAATGTGCCTAACCATCAACAGTCTAATGACATGGTCCCTAGGTGAGCCCAATGGACCGCGTGTTAGCTTCAGTAATTTCATTCTTCTTTTCAGTCATGGATGACCTGTCAGGAAAACATCAATCAGTCCTTAGCCCCCTGACTCTAACCTTAGCTTGTCTTTTTTTTTTTTTTTTTTTTGCGGTGGAGGGGAGGTAGAGACGGAGAGGGAGAAAGAGAATCTCAAGGATAATCCCTGCTGATCACAGAGCCCAACACAGGGCTCGATCTCACAGCCCTGAGATCATGACCTGACCTGAAATCAAGAATCAGATGCTTAATCCACTGGGCCACACAGGTGCCCCTAGCTTATCTTTTCTTCTTGATTAATATCCACCATGCTTATTGCTTACTGTATGCCATATTAACTACATTATTTTCTTTATTCTTTGTATATCTATTGCCTTGTGTCTCAAAGAGCGTCCTTTTATCCTACCAATTGGCAGCCCGTTCCAGCTAAGAAGCAATGGTCTGAAAGCTCCTTCTGCATTCTCCCTTATTAGATGTTATAAATGTAGATGTACCAAACCGTGCATGGTGTAATAGACTTGGATTTGAGCAATTCCTTATCCTCGTGCTTTAAGTTTGGATAAATTACTTAACCGGAAGCATCAGTGTTGTTCTCTGTAAAATGGAGAAGACCCACCTTTCAGAGACATCATGGGCTTTAGAGAAAATGTCAATAAAATGAAGCACTGAGCCAGCCCATACTGAGTGTGGGCATTCGCAGAGTAGCTGACACGTTAATGCCCAGCTCTGGAAAGAGGAAAAGAAAGCCTTACATTAAAAGACCAAAATAAACAAAGGTTGAGAAAATATTTGCCATTCATTGTCAAATAATAATATCATTAATGTCTGAAAAAATCTTCACAAATTAATGAGAAAATAGCTAAGTCCTTAAGTTTAAAAAAAAATGGACAAAGGTCCTAAACAAATAGCTAATAGATCTATGAAAAAATATTTAGCTTTACAAGTAATGGATAAAATATGCATTTAAACCCTAGAATATACTTTTTCTGAAGATATTTTTCATATATTTTTTAAAATTATGATGACAAGGGTGTTAGATTCCCAAACATCGGGCCTCTTTCTCTCTGCCCAGACGATGCCACTGTGGGACACATAGAGAAATCTGCATTCCCTCTCTCCCCCTGTCCTGCCGTCCTGTGACACTAGTCTGGATCTGCCCCAGTCTTCTGTGAATCCACTGCTTCTGCCCTGGCTTCATGCAGAGAATGGAAACGTTGATGTTGGCTACTTTGTTGGAGCTTCTTTGGGAGAGTAGTTTTCTATTCTGGGTGCTCAAATCTCTTAGAGGTGTTTTGTCATTCTCCCTTCCCTTCCTCTTTCTCCCCAGCCCATTCTTGGGGTCCTGTCCATGTCTTTCTCCAGGTGCCCCAGCATCAAAGCTTTCTTCCTTCTCCTTCTGATTTTTCATCCTCCCCCCCTTCCTCGGTTTAGAGCTTCTGAGTCTAGTGTGGAAAGGGTGGTCTGATTCTTGGTCTCATCCTCCAAACCTGTCACCTACTCCTTGAGTCCTTTTCCTGTGGTTCACTTCCATCCTGTTAGCAATGACCAGTGAATGCCCCATGATCTACTTCCGTGAGACAGAAACCAAAGAGTTAAATGAAATACTAGGAATGAAAAACATACTGTTTCCTGTATTCAAATTCTATTTTAAGGGTCCCTGGTGGTTTAGTAGGTTAAGTGACTGGTTCTTGATTTCAGCTCAGGTCATTATCTCAGGATTGTGACATGGAACCCTGTGTCAGGCTCTGTGCTCAGTGGGGGGTCTGACTGAGAGTCTCTCTTTCCCTCTCCCTCAGCCCCTTCCCTTGTTCAGTCTCTTTCTCTAAATAAATAAATAAATAAGGGGCGCCTGGGTGGCTCAGTGGATTAAAGCCTCTGCCTTCGGCTTGGGTCATGATCCCAGGGTCCTGGGATCGAGCCCCACATCGGGCTCCCTGCTCATCAGGGGACCTGCTTCCTCCTCTCTCTCTGCCTGCCTTTCTGCCTACTTGTGATCTCTGTCTGTCAAATAAATAAATAAAATCTTTTTAATAAATAAATAAATAAATAAAATCTTCTTAAAAAATAATAAAATTCTATTATATACTCTGTCTCGTACTTCTTCTGTATGTACTAGAGGATAAAGATCATGTGGGGAAGTTCTTGCCTTCCTTTGGCTCTAGCTATAATGCCATAGACTAAAATGTATTCAGAGAGCAGCAAGGAGAGATGGGTTTCCTGTGGTCAAGTCAGGCGGACTGGTCAACCTGGGCTAATACATTTTAGAATCCACAGAAGGAAGGGATGAAACAATGACTGTCGAGGACAATCTTGACTCCAAAAATCAGTTATAAATATCTATTAACTGAAGAAGAGCATGAGTAAAGGGATAGCCGAGAAGAGGGAAGAGATTTATTTAACTCAGCACCTGCTTCTGGCTGGGGCTATGATGGGGATTTTACATGGGATCCTCTCAAGGACGTTAGGCTGGAGATCCGTTTTTCTCCTTCCCATTTTGCAGCTAAAGGAATAGAAGCTTGTGAAGGTTTCCTGACTTCTTACACTGAGGTTAAATGTCTGAGCCACAGTCTAAACAGAACTTTAAAGCAGAAAAACCGAAACAGAAAGGAGACATGTCCAGCATTGTAATTTTGTGGTTTTGCTCACCAAACTTCATGGACACAACCTTTCCATGTAAGCAGGGAGCAGTCTCCTGTGGATATGAAAGGGCAGCAGCATTGTTGCTTTCTCTCCTGAGTTGTTCATTTAGGAAGACAGCTAGAGCAAAAATGAAAACTAGAAAAACAAATGAATGAATGAATAAAGGGCATTTTGCATCAGAAATAAGAATCTCTAGATCTAAGACAGTTGAGTTTACGTTTCTTTAAATATTTATTCTAATAGATTTTTTACAATCTCCTTCACACCTTTACCCTATATTATACTTTGTAATAATAAAAATTAAAAAGTGAAAAAGAATCACTTTGAACTTGAGCTCCAAATGACAATGAAACGTGCGGTTCTTGACTACAAAAAGTTTGGTCATTAACCATCTTTCATTGTACTTGGAAACCTCACTGGATTTCTAACTGTTGTTTCCTGAAAGCTCACTGGATATGATGACAGTCCAAATAAACCGAACAGAATTAATTCAAGAATAAAAAATCATTTCTCTTCGTGTGTCTCAATCTGATATTTGCCATATGGGAAGCTCAGCATCATTCACGCAGCGGGCTAATTTATGGCAAACACACATCCACATTCAGTGAATATGGGAAAACATAGCCTCTCTCTCCTTTATTTTTATAAGATCGACTGTGGACTTTTTTCTTTGCTTTGCCTGCACTGATTTAATTAAATGCAGATTTCCTGGCAATAGGGGTGGGAAGCGGGTTGCCGCTGATGGGTACAGAAGGAATATCAACAACATCCAGTCACATCTAAAGAAATGGAGAGAATCCCAGAGTTTTATCATGGCCTACTTCGTAGATGTGAGAATCCGGACATCAGAGGTGACTAATGAGATGTTCTGATGTTTCATGGGTTGAAAATTCCCCATTGCCATCTAGGGGTCATTGCAGCTATAAGCTCTGCAATGTTCTACAGTTGAATTATCACTAGTTAATCTTTCAGTTAATTCATAATTTCTTTTTAGCCAAGAAGTAATCCCATCTACGTTGACTTTGCTTTTTGACCCTTGTTCATGGTTGCCACATACACATTATGTCCTGTGAACACGGGGTTGCATGTTCATCCGTGGGCTTCATTACCTCATCCTTGGAACCAGAGAGTTGAGTTCCTCCCAGCAGGACCCCTGACCAACCTCATGCAGGAGAGGTTGCCACAGAGATGTGAGCGGACAGGAAAGAGCAGAGGCCCAGACAACAGAATGTCATTCAGTGATAAAGCGGGAAAGCCTCCTCACTGGTCAGGACTAAGGTCTCACGGCCATGAGCATGTGGGAAAACCTTGTGGAGATGCTTGCTGGTATCCAGCTGAAGGTAGGCTCCCAAGTAGACTTCAGGTAGTGGGCCTTCTAAGGGAAGCTGCTTATTCAAGCAGTCTTTTTTGTTGTGAATGTTGCTGCTGATTCACTAAGGTCCATTTGAAAATGGATGCTTCCACATGGGAGCCTCCTAGAGTAAAAACTTTAACTCGAAGAGAACATGATTCCCTGATACTGTGGGAAGCCCACTGGATGAGAAACTTGACGTCTGAGGATTGAGTCTTGGCCCCACCACTTACTACTACTGTGAACTTCAGCCTTCTGAACCCAGACTTCTTTGAGTCACTTTTGTTCTCCTGTAATATGGGAATGATAGTGATTGCTTTGGCTCCATCAAAGAGTTGTGAGGTCTGATGGGACAATGGATGGAACAAAACACCACTGTCTTAGTCCAGGCTGCTATAACAGAATTCCATAGACTGGATGGCTTATAAACAAACGATAGAAATTTATTTCTCACAGTTTTAATGGGTAGGAAGTCCAAGTTCAAGGCTCTGGCAGATTTGGTGTCTGATGAAAGCCTGCTTTTTTTTTTTTCTTTCTCCCCCCACTTTTTAAAATTTTAAGGTGAACTCTACCCTCAGTTGTGGGGCTCAAACTCATGCCCCAGGATTAAGAATTACGTGCTTTACTAACTGAGCCAGCCAGGCACCCCAAGGGTCTGCTTTTTAGTCCTTGTTATGTCCCCACATGGCAGAAGGGGCAAGGGAGCTCTCTGGGTTTCTTTCATAAAGACACTAAGGTGGTTCATAGGGCTCCCTGCTCATGACCTAATTACCTCCAAAAGGCCCCACCTCCTCATACCATCACACTGGGGGTTAGTTTGCAACACATGAACTGGGGTAGGGCGGGGGTGGACACACAGATGTTCAGTCTGTAGCCACCACTAAAGTGGAAGGGATTATTTGAAAGTGAAGTTTCCAGATGTTTATATATGCTCAAGGTGGCAATGGACTTGTAAGGGACTTGTCTTGAAGCTGCGCCTTCAAAACGTTTTCCACAGAAGTATAAACATACTGACTGTCCATCTGAAAATGTGGGGATGTAGCCTGAAGGCAATTATGAAGAAGCCTCAAGCTTCCACTTGACCCTTCCTTGGGTCTTCCCCTGGGAGCGATCGACTCTCAGAAGTTTGTACTTCTCTTCCCAGCGAGGCCCAGTCAGGACAACTGTCTTAACTCCATCGTGAAGCTTATGTGCACATCTTTTTTTTGAGAGTTAGAACAGCAAAACAGAGACTTTGACTTGGGTCCTGGTTCAGTGAATAAGATGAACGAAACCTGTTCGAGTGTGGGCTATGTGCCAGGACCTTACGAGTTCCTCTGTCCCCGCTAATCTGACCTTGTTCTCCTCTTACTATCGGATGTGTAATCCCTGTAATCTCTAGTTGCCAGGTATAGGCCCACTCAGGCTGTTATCATCATCAAGTTGGAATAGTCAAAATGACTAACCCATCATGAGGGCTTAAATTGTGTCCAGAATTGCTCTAAGTACTTGCTGTGTATTTGTTTAAGACACTACAACTGTCATCAACATCCCCATATTACAGATGAGGAAGACTGGGTTTTACCTAAAGACTACGACTAGTACGTAGAGGAACTTTGCAACCCAGGAAGTCTGACCCTATAATCCATGGTGTCAGCACTTGGCCTCAGGAAGCTTTGCAAAAGGGAAATGAGTGGTTTGTGAGTTTAAGGTCCAGCATAATAATTATAAACCAGGTTCACAAGGTGTTTGTAATATTTTAAAAATAATGTCTTTACCAAAAAAATAAAAAATAAAATAAGTAAAATAAGGTCTTTATCTGTGCTGACTCTACCTGGGCTAACAGAGCTAAGAGCCATGTCTCTTTACAGGAATGGATCTGATTAGCTAGTTAACATCGGTTACTGCATGCCGTTTGACTCACACTTCTTCAGTAAAAGTAAGGAAATGAGGACTTAGGAAATGCCATGTCTTTAGGAGACAAAAGTCTTTCAAAGAAAGGGGTGCTGTGAGTTCTGAGGCTATCCCAGGCACTTGCACAAACATTATAAAATCGGGTGAGGCTTCGGAAGCCAGTGACTCTTGAGAAGAGTCTTGAAGGATGAAGAAGAGCCAAGTGCAAGAAGGGACAGAAGACATCCTAGATGAAGAGTGTTGTGAGGCCCCCTGTGAAAAGAAAGTGTGGTGACTGGAGATGACAAGGAGCCAATGTGGCTGAGGATGGAAGAGTGGAAGGTTGTCGTCTGAGCTGAACAGATGAGAAGAATGGCTGTGAATGGCCTCAGGCACTACCTGACAAGACCTGGTTTCTCCTGAGCCCTGGAAGCCTGGACTGCTGAGGGGAGTCTGTGGGGGTGGTGGTGAGGGGGGGGCGGAAAGGTGCTCAGGATGGCGCCATCAGCGGGCCAAGTGGAAGCTGCTGAAGGTCTGAACCAAATCGGTGCCTGTGGCTGTGGGGAGAAAGGCATGAGAGTGTGAACTGTGCGGGCTTTTCTACCCCAAAAAAGAAACGAACAGGGGCCTCTGGGTGAAGCCATTGGTTAAGCTTCTGACTGTTGGGTTTTGGCTCAGGTTGTGCTCTCAGGGTCGGTGGATCAAGCCCTACCTCCAGCTCTGTGCTTAGTCTGCTTGAGACACTCTCTCCCTCTGCCCTTCTCACTCATGCTCTCTCTCTCTCTCTCAAATAAATAAATAAGTCTTAAAAAAATAATGAACAGAAATTAGCAAGAGGAAAACCTGAAATATATACCAAAAAGATAGTAATAAACATGGCAAGTGATCAAATTTTATGAAGTCACCAATAAGGATAATTGTATAAACCACATTGAATATACTGGTACTTAAGAGGATAAGATAACAGTAGATAAGTAATAAAGCAACGCAGTCTAATAATAAAATAAAAAGAATAAAAAGCATTTTGGTGATGTGAGATGAAGAGTAGCTGTAACAAAGAATCAAAGTGATATAGTATGTCAAAACATACTATAAAACATAGTACGCCAGAATTATTTAAGAGGGGTGCCTGGGTGGCTCAGTGGTTTAAAGCCTGTGCCTTTGGCTCAGGTCATGATCCCAGGGTCCTGGGATCCAGCCCCGCATGGGGCTTCTGCTCAGCAGGGAGCCTGCTTCCTCCTCTCTCTCTCTCTCTCTCTCTGCCTGCCTCTCTACTTGTGATCTCTGTCAAATAAAATAAATAAAATCTTTAAAAAAAAAGAATTATGTAAGAAAGAGTAATTTGGAAGGAGAATTTTGTCAGAAGAAATTTTCAGCGAGTTTAAAAAATTAATAGGACAAATAAAAAGTGTGAATTCCTAACTGGAATTCTCAGATGTAGCACATTCTGTGACTCCTTGGTAGAAAAGGGAGGTACAAATGTGCCCAGGGGATGGTGAGCATCTCAGGTCTTTCCTGGAGGACTTTGAAGGTCCAGGAGCAACCCCTTCCATCCAAAGAGTAATCCGTCATCCTTCTGGCTTCCTCGACTATCTCCCCTCAGCCCTTGCAAGCCTGTACTACAAAGAGCCCCTGGGTTTCTCATTTGCATGACTCCGGTGAGGATCATGCTGTTCAGTGCAATCAATAATAAAGGCAGAGGAGCAAGTCTAGGAGGAAAAGGAAAGAGAAGATAATGAGTTTGATTTTAAATATTTTGAATTTTAAATACCTAAGATTAATCTAAAGCGATGGAGCCAATAGGCAGTATCTGTTGGAGATAATAAACACAGGTATAGGCACTCAGATTAGTAGTGGGGATGGAAACAGACCTGAGGGTCAGTGTCACTCTTGTGGAGAAGGTCAAAGCAGCAGAGAGAAGAGAGGGTTGCAAGTACTGTGTTGGGGGTAAAGACAAAGACAGGGAAGCAAAAGCAAAAGCTAATGTGTGTCAAGAAAGGAGTCAAAGATGGCCAGAAGCTAGTGCCAGGATTAGGAAAATTAAACTCCTGACCCTGGGCTCATTAGTGTAACTCTGACGGATGGAGATTCGTGACTTGAGCCCCGCTGTTGACTGTGGCTCATGGAGGCAGGGACAACGATTTCTCCAAGTTCTTTGTATCCTTGTATCTTTTGACCAATGTGAGTTTAAATCCAATCTTTCATTAGTATCATTTAGGGTTCTTTTTTTCTTCCTTGTAAGCATCCGTTTAAAGATAACCTCATTCTTCAGACCATCAATGAACAAAGAGGGACGGAACTTCAGAGAAATCTGTGGGAGCACCTGAGCTGCCTGGATACTCTCCAGACCTGGTAAATGATTCCTAAAAGATGAGAGAATTCAAATTCTGGCTTCCACTGAGAACAGAATATTTCCCCAACTGCCTGGTGCACAACCCCAGCTGAGACCTAATGCAAGTATTTTGCTTAAGAGAACTCGCAAATGCGAGGTGCTTCTAACAATATGTGTCAAGCAGTGTGTAGCCGATGGTAGGAGTTAGATTTATGCATATTGTGGTTGTCCATTTCCAGCTGCTTTTGTGAAGTCAAACTTTTTTTATGTGAACAGATCACATTATTATCACATTTAGCGGAGAATAATGAGATATGATGGTGATACATCATTGGCAGCTCGTAGCGTCATTTGAAAACATGCTTGTTTTTAAATCTGCAATAATGGGTCAAAGAGAGAGAGGCACACTCTGGCATGCACACAGCCACAAGCACGGTTCTTAACAGCTAGTCCTGAGGAGCTCTCTGGAAATGCTTTATTGCCGGAGCGAACCTCAACAGTGGCTCGCAAGAGTGCCCTATTTCTCCCAATTAACGCAGGGGGAAAAGGTATCTCAGAGTTGTTGAGATAAGTGACCAGCAATTGCCATTCTGTAGTTGCCATTCTGAATTGTCAAAAGTGTTCTCTACAGCCGGTAGTCTAGTCTCTGTTTCTCTGTGTTTTTCCTTTATCTCCCTTCCTCCTTCTCTGGTTTACCCTTGGAGGAGTATGGATGGAAGGAGAAATGAAGTGTGTCATGTAGGATACTAGAAGGTTTTCTGTGTCTTTGCCCCATGACCCAAGCCCTGAACACATTTCCCATGTGGCTCCTGCAACCCATAAATTTTTCTAAGCCTTTTGTAATCAGGTTGTACTTTTAGTGTGTTCTGTTTTGTGTGACAGTGAATTCCATAAATGTCCCAATTTGGCATGAGGTCAGATATTCTATTTATTAAAAACTTTACATCAGTCAAGATTTAGGAGATGGAGAAGAGCCTCTCAGTCAGAGGGAATAATGTGTGACTGACATGTCTGGGGAATTAGGAACTAGAGAGATTTTGCTAGTGCCCATTGAGGGCTTGTTGATGGTGATGACAATAAGGCTGAAGGCTGCAGTGGGGCGAGGTCCTGGAGAGCCTTAGTGCAATTTGAACTTTCCGCTGGAAGGAAACAAAGGGGAGGGATAAAGGACTCAATCATCTTCAGATTGTAAAATGCCAGTCGTGTCCCTCAGGAGTTTTCTGGTTCCAACAGTGATTATTTAAGACTAAAACCATTTGCATAAGGATGTGAAAGATAGAATGTGTAATTAAATTGCCACAACTGCATGTAATGTTGAGTTCTTCCAGGTTGGGGGAAAAAAAAGTTGATTGGATGGATAGTAAGTGGAATGATATTTTCAAGTCTTGAAAATGGGCATACAAGTGAAAAATGAATTTTAATGTGTACCAAGGCACTTGGGATGATAGCAGTTGGATCATTCACTCCATAATCATTACGCCATGTGCTATCGAATAGTCATAGGAAGGTCCTGAGTCTCATTACTGGGTTCATCGATGCCTTTGGCCAGCATTTCAGGAGAAAGCCAAATATTGGGCAACAGGATGAACACATTTGATTGTTTTTCTTAAAGATTCTATATATTTATTTGAGAGAGAGAATGAGAGAGGGAGTGCATGCACATGCATGAGCAGAGAGAGACAGAGGGAGATGCAGACTCTCTGCTGAGCAGGGAGCCCACTGAGCGGGGCTCAATCCCAGGACCCTGAGATCTTGACCTGAGCTGAAGGCAGATGCTTAACTGACTGAGCCACCCAGGTGCCTCAGTGTTTGGTCTTTGAATTAAATGGAAAATGTTATTCTACCAATGTAGAGGGCCACAGTGAAGAGCTAGAAGCTAAACATCAAAATGAATGTGGCTACATAAATGGAGAATGTTGTCACCGGAGAGCCAGAGAGACCAAATGTTATGATGTCTTTGTTTTGCAGGTTAGAAAGTGGAGGTTAGGACATATGAAAGGCTTAGTCATGGGCACACAGTTCAGGTGGCAGGGCCAGGATCCTAACCCTGTAACCATGGTTCTTGCGGCCTCTGCTTACCCACCTCCTGGTCCAATAAGTGTTCAGTTAGATTTGTTGTACGTCTTGTGAAATCATCAAGATTTTCTTGCCTCTTTCTCTTTCTCCTCGGTAATGCTTGCTTAGTGACTGCATTTCAAACCCTGAGTCATTGTTAAATAAACATCCACAATAGGATTGATTTTCCTGTTTACCATTCAAGGAACACAACAGTTTATGTTCTACTGTCCTTCCCCAAGTTGAAGGGAAAGTAGGCACAGGGCAAGACTTGTTGATGTCCCAAGATGGCGGCACCATACCTCTTCCTAAGATGTGAGAGTGAAAGACAAATATAGGACAGGGACTGAGCCAAGGTAAGGATTTCAGTCTCTGTGAGGATAAATCCAAGGAGGCCAGACAGACCAGGAGATCTCAGAGAATGGGCAGTGAATTCTGGGAGGCCATGAACATGAGCCTGCCAGGAAGCATGGACATGAGCAAAGGAGGTCAAGGGCATTAAGAATTTCTGAGGAGGAAAGAGGTGCTCAGTGTCACTTTATAAAGTAATGATTTCTGTGCTTCCTTTTGTATTCATGTGAGGGGCACTTAAAGGGACTAAAAAGTATACAAAAGTATATCATTCAGATGTTATATTTTCATCTTGCTGTTTCCAGGGACATCAGTCATCTCAAATGCACCAGATGTGTGGCCTCAGTTGGTATAGTCACCAGCCCCTATTATTTCCCTCCTGGAAATGTATGCCAGTACATTGAGGTGACAAATGACAGATGTCAGCCATACCCTGTGTCAGGAACTTCCCATGATGTAGGCTTCTGGGTCTCACGAGCCCTTGCTCTGTTTCTTCCCTGAGCACGTAGAATGTTAGCACTTATGTCAGTGGGCTGTTGGCAAGAACAAATGAGGTAAAGCTTGTAAAGCTATTCTTGCGGTGCCTGGCACATACTGGGCCCTCCGCACGTTGTTCTCGTGAGCTCCCTGAATAGACCCCTAAATAGGTCACAGGCATGCAGGTTAAGGAATGCAGAACCAGATACAACTGATGTTCATCAAGTGTCCACTTTATTCCTGGCTTTGGGCCTTTCTGTTGAATTGGTGCAATACCTACTATGTGTACTGGTTTGGGCATTTTAGAAGAAAGCAAAGAAATAGAAGACAGTCGGGGCACCTGGGTGGCTAGTGGGTTAAAGCCTCTGCCTTCGGCTTAGGTCATGATCCCAGGGTCCTGGGATCGAGCCCCACATCAGGCTCTTTGGTCAGCTGGGAGCCTGCTTCCTCCTCCTTCTCTGCCTGCTTCTCTGCCTACTTATGATCTCTTGTCTGTCAAATAAATTAATTAAACAAAAAAGAAAAGAAATAGAAGACAGATAATTTGGGGGACTAAAAGGAGTCTTAGCCAAGGTCGTAAGCTCCGTAATGGCAAGGCTACAGTTAAAAACCAGGACTTGTAGTTTCTTGTCTGATCCTCATTCTACCATGTAACCCATTTCAGCCATCAAGATGTCCATTAGTCCTTGGTGCATTGACTACCCACAGAACTAGTGTAAGCAGTGTGTAGCTGATAGTAGGAGTTGATACTAATGGCTGTTAACCTAAAACCACATCACTGCGAGGACTCAGAGTGGACTAGCTCTTTGATTATTGGTCTTGGTGCTTATTGAGACACTGAATATTTGTTGTAGTTAATTAGGATGAAAAACAAAGAACCCAAGGACATATCACCAAACCAAGTTATACTGCTCATAAATTCTAAGTTTTAGTTTTACCTAACATACGTCTGTAGACCTTAGCACTTGGCAAGTACTCTCGGGTGGGTCTTCTAACAATGAACTCATTCAATCCTGGTAACAACTCTGAGAAGAAGTACTATGGTTATCTCCATTTTTCAAATAAAGAAGATGAAGCCCAGAGAGAATAAGAACTTTCCCAAAAACATAAACATGAAGAAGCAGAATCTGGCCCAGAATTCATGCTCTCAACCACCTCTCTTTACTGCCTCTCGAAAATTATCAAAAACATCAAATGCTTCTCCAATGAAGGGCGTTGTTTCACTCATTCTCTCCCTTTCAGGAGCTCTTCTATTTCACTTCTCTAAGGAACCAGAAGTCCATTCTGATTATCTTGCCTACCTGTATCCTGACCCCAACACCTCCATCCTGAGCCCAACATCTCCATTTTCTTTGCTGTCTTCCTTGGTTATGGGGAATTAGAGTCCAGTAGAGTAAAAGGTAGAACACCAAGACATTTTCACTGACATCTTCATCTGTACTATATGCTATATGCTAAGTGGTAGGGGTAGAAGGAGAGGAAATACACACAGTTCTTATCCTTGTGGAGCATTCAGTCTAGTGGGAGAGCCAGACATTAAATAATCATGCAAATAAACCTATATTTCAAGCTAATGTAAGTCCTGTGGAGATAAATACAGGGTGCTGCTCTGAAAAAGTAGAATGTAATTGTATATTCTATATAATAGAATGCAATTATAATAATCATATAAAATTATATGTTAATTAATAATTTTTAAAAGGTTTTATTTATTTATTTGACAGAGATCACAAGTAGGCAGAGAGGCAGGCAGAGAGAGAGGAGGAAGCAGGCTCCCCACTGAGCAGAGAGCCCATTGTGGGGCTCAATCCCAGGACCCTGGGATCATGACCTGAGCTGAAGGCAGAGGCTTTAACCCACTGAGCCACCCAGGTGCCCCAATTAATAATTAATTTTATTCTTTATTAATTTATTATTAATATTTACTTATTCATAATATTTGTTATATATTATTATATTATATATAACTTATATTATGTAAATAATATAATTAATGATTTTTAATTTACTTATAATTATATAAAAATATAAAATCATATATAAATTATATAAAATATACAATTATATATTTTTATATATTCATGTATTTATAATTATATATAATTGTCACTTATTCGTTATACTTATTTATTAATTTATCAATATATAATTATATACTATAATGATTATATAAATATTAATTACTTAATATTTAAAATATAAATATATGATATAATAATATTATATATAAAAGTATAGTAAATAAAATTATAATAAAATATAATAACATGGGGTGCCTGGGTAGCTCAGTTGGATAAGTGTCTACCCTCAGCTCAGGTCATGATCCCAGGGTCCTGAGATTGAGTTCCACATCAGGCTTCTCGCTCAGCAAGGAGACTGCTTCTCCCTCTGCCTACCTGTGCTCACTCTCTTTCTCTGAAAAATAAATGAAATAAAATCTTTAAGAATATGTATATGTGTATACATAATAACATAACCTAATTTACATTAGATGGGGAAGTTGTGTAAAGCTTCCTTGAAAATGTAATTTTTAAGTTTATAAATCAAGGGTACGTTATAGTAGGAGAAGACTAGGGGTAAGTGTGTGGGCAAAGGACTAGCAGTGCAAAGCTCTACAGGAGGAAATAGATCAGCACATTCAGGAAAGTGACAGAACTTCCATTAGGAACTGAATGGATCACAGTGAGTGTGGGGAGGGGAATGGCATGTGATGGCTGGAGAGGTGGTCAGGTCAGATCCCACAAGGCCTCCCAGGTGAGAGTCAACAGTTTGGATTTTATTGTAATTACAGTTGAAGCCATCGGAGGACCTAAAGGTGGGCACATTGTGAAGAATCCATGGAAAGAAAGTAAGAACACAGAGACCAGCGGGAGATGAGACAATGACTTGAAATCGGAGGGGGGGCAGTGGAGCCGTAGTAGAACAAAGGGAAGACATACTTTTGAGTTAGGTGGAGTAAGGTTTGTTGATGGACTGGCTATGGTGATTAGGGAGAAAACAGTGTCATGGGTAAATCTCCAGAGTGTAGTATAAAGATTTGGGGGTTGTACGAGATCCTTTGCTGAGATGGACAGCCTGGAGGTCGGGGTGGCAAGCACACCCCAGCCTTGTAGTGCGGTCTGCCTGGCTGACAAACCCACACACAGATGACCTCTGACCCCTCTAAGCTGACTCTGCTGTAGCTCTCGTGGTTATCTCCGTGCCAACAACTGTGCAGACCTACAAAAACCCATATTTTTTTAGCTTCACCTTTTGCCTTGGTTTTAAATAAATCTTAGATACAGGTAGCCCAACGAAACAGTCTTGCAAATTTTCTTCCAGTTTAGGAGTTTTGTCTTTTGATAGATTTCACTCCTTTCTACAAACGTGTGTGATTCCAAATTCGTGGCGGTGGGGACTATTTAATGATTGATTTATTGGCTCATAATCAGATAAAATAGAAAATGTAAATGGATCAAGTAGTTATCACTAACTGTTTGTTGTTTGTTTGTTTGTTTGTTTTTTAGTTTTCTTTCTTTTTTCTTTTTTTGGGGGAGGGGTGGATATTACAGAGGCCTGAAAGTTTAATCACACCACTTTGGGAATGTCTTTTTACACATTTGTTGAATTAGAGGCTAACAACGGTAACTCCATTAACAGTGGTAACTCCTTGAGAAATTACCATCGTTTTTCCTAACAGTGAAATCAAGGTTCCTTGTCCAAAGATGAAGTAGTTATCAGAATCTACCTACTCTTACGGGTTAGTTTTTGTTATTTCCTGTAATAGACCTGCGTTTTCTCAGCGGCCCGCATGTGATTTCTTTGTGAAAAATATTTCTCTGTAGAGAAGAAAGTTTATCATTTGGAATGTTAAATGCAATTATATTGACATATGGTGATAATGGGATAAAGCATACGGGTTAAAGGTTGCGGGAACCATGGCTTGGCAATTAGCGATGTAAATGAAACATTCATTATCCATCATGCTGAGAAGTTGATGAACTGTACAGTAAATCTGAGCCCACAGTCAGGACTGAGATAAGTCATTTCAGACAATACAGTGGATTGTTTATGAGCACCCGGGACAATGTTGTAGATTCCTGTCATGGCGATTTCTTTACTTTGTAGTTTATCATGAATAAAAGACCTTACAGAGTCCAGACCACAAGTCTTTCCTTCCACAGGAATATTTATGAGATTCTATCACTTTCTACTAAAGTCAAACATTTTGAGAGCTGTAGTGACTAAAGATGGACAACTGAAAAATTTCCCTGAAAGTCTGTTCCATAACAAAGACGTACCATGGATTATCGGTCTTGAAGAAAGGCTCTGATGTCTTTCAAAATAGAACCTGGGTTCTGGAAGAAAACTACATTTAGAGACCTTAATCTTTCCCCAAAGAATCTCAGTCCTGTGGGTTAGATTATGTAGAAGTAATGGCTCTTTTTCAATTCTCTACCAAATAACCAAAAGAACATTATGATGCTACCCGAAGGATTGTTTTCTAGGCTTTTTACTCTGCCTATTGCCCATTTAATTCTCTTGTTCGTGTTCTAATGTGTTTCCTGTCAGCATGAGACTCTTCTGTCCAGAAAATGGGAGTCTACATTGATTTTATATTTTATTGACTCCCATTCTTCTCGAGCTTTTAAAAATTGTAACCATACAAAAGAGTGTCTTCAAAAGTGAGAAAGAATCGTTGAAGAAATATTAAAACTTTATTTATGGTAACTGTTGACTCAGCTGGAAAGCTCAAGAAGTCAACTAGAAAGGAAATGTAGGGTCATGGTGCTCCGCCTTTATCTGGAACCAGAAATTCTTTTGTGAACAGCGCAGTGTGGTTGAGGCTCAAGTAAAGACAAATCAGGTCATGTCGAAGGAATGAAAGCCAATAATCATAATAACAAATGATGTTTCTTAAATTTGGCTTCATGACATTTCTTGATTCTCCACTATATATGCTAAGCCAGACATTGTTCTGAGCACACAGAATAAATAACTCATTCTTTTAATAACCGAACAAAGTAGGTCATTATTTTTTTATTTTTATTTTTGGAGGAGGGGGCAAGAGCAGAGGGAGAGAGAAAGAGAGAGAGCCTTAATCAGGTTCCACACCCAACTCGGAGCCAGACACAGGGCTTGATCTCGCAACCCTGAGATCATGACCTGAGCCCAAATCAAGAGTCAGACATTTAACTGGCTGGGCCACTCAGGCACCCCCAAGTAGGTCATATTATTATCATATTATTTAAACCTCATATTATTGTTAAATAATATGTTAAATAATATAATAAATAAATATGTCATATTATTAAACCTCAGGTCCAGCCCTGTGCCATCCCAAAGTCTTCATCAAACCACTTTGCTGTTGAGCTTGCTCCAAGCTGATCTCCCCCACCTCCAATCATCTCGTTGTTCCAGTTGTGCTCTAATCTGGAGACTTCTTTCTCTATATCAGTAGACATTCAGGGCCTGACAGTTTTTAATTGTCTCCTCTACCAAGCCAGAGGCAATTAGTCTTTCTAGACTTCAGGAGAAAATCATCCATGCCAAGAGTTAATTTGTTGAATTTGTCGTCCTGTGTCTTTCTGTGGGGTGAAAAGCTGCATTTCTGCCCTAAAAGAATGCTGCCTGCTTCTGGAAAAGGTTGGACCCACTTTTGAACAGTTCTCTGTTCAAAAGTACCAGTGGCTTACAGCAGTGGTCCTCAGCCTTGACTCACTTAAGAAACTTAAAATCTTTGTATTCCCAAGCCTACCTCCAGAGATACCCTTTCCTACTTCATATGAAGTCCCCCAAATCTTTCTCTGATCCTTTGTCCCTGGCAGTCCCAGATGCCTGGGGTCTTTGTGTGTCTTTGTTTGTTCTCTGCCTGCTTCCCACTTATCTCCTCCCCACATCCTCATCTCTCAGCCATTTGCAACCTCAGGGCCATGGGGCTATGAGGGAAGACAAGGGCCCTACAGAAGGCTGGCTGGCTGGCAGTGCAGGCACAGATGGGGAGCCCAGCCAGACACAAGAGGAATAGTCTACAAGTCCCAAGAATCTCAGCTGAGTGGGAGAAAGATCCAGGCCCCTTTTCAGTGTATGATGACAATAAGAAAGGGAATTCAAGGAAAGGTTTGATCATTCTTAATCATACAAAATAACTTTATAGAGACAAGAAACAGAACGGGAGACAACAGTGTAGAAAGTCCTAGAATCACAGGTTTTGAGTCCATTTGTGGAAGTCCTTTTATACCATTAGAACTATCTAACAATAAAATTAATTACTCTGGTTCCTTTGTAAGAAAGTGAGGTCTCTGATTATGGGGACATTCAAAGAAAGGGTAGATGACCAGTTATGATGTGTGATAGAGTCCAGGATTCGCTGACAGTTAATCAGGGATGTCATTAAAGTCTTTCCATCTTTAGAATGCTGTTAATCATTGATTAACAAGATATAAGAAAATAAAATCAATGAACCATATGGAAATTTTAGATATTTGTGAGTAGCAGCAGAAAAATAAAAATTTGATTCTCTGGTTAAAATCAGCATCCCTTTCTGGGACTTCTTAACATTTCTTCTAAACTCCTATATTCTAGTGTTAAATGTTTATATGCCAGTAACTATATGTTGTATTTGATTACAAAAGGGAATTATATCATCATCATTTGTTGATTACTCAGGGGTCTTCAGTCCATCACTTAAAAAAGCCAGAGAGAACAATGAACTGAATAACAAAGATCCTAGTAATTTTGGCCATTATTCAGGACTAAGCTTCTGAAATTCGGGAAAATAGGGTTTATGAATCCATTGTGATTGTTTACATCATTGTACTCCTTGTAAAACAGCTCTATGTATTCTACTGAATCAATGTTCCATTTGTATTTACTGAGTCATTAATTTATTTCTCTTGAATTGATTCTTCTGGGAAACCAGAAGTTGTTTTTCATAGTTGCAAAGAAGCAATGTTTAAAAGTGAAGTCAGCGTTCCAGCTCTTGTCTCCTCCAAACCTGGTACCTGGAAAACAGATTTGAATTTTGGGAAAGGAAGTAAGAGAGTATAGAGCTAGGAATGTTTCTTAGATACGGATGTAATTGGATTGGGGTAGTGACGACAGTCACTACAGGTGGAGTCGGACCTGGTATTGGGTGGAACCAAGAGCGAGACCATATCTCAGAAATGGGCTTGTGTCGCTGGCCTGAAGACCAGGTGAGCAATCCATCTGCATTTCCAGAAGATACAAGACCTGGGAGGATTTACCTGAAAGGGGATGATATAAAACCAAGTTTTATGCCTAAGAAAACTTCAGGAGTTCCAGGGCGAACGTAGAGATAGATAATGTTGTCCTTGCATACCTGAAATATGGGTAGAGGAAGAAAATGCTTTTTCAAATGACAAAGTATAAAATGGTCCTCTGATAGTAATGTTCCTCTTTGTCACTGCAAAGAGATGCATTCTAGCTGGATGCCTTCATCTATAGCTCCCCTATCTCAAGGCTTCTCTTCTTAGTCCTCCCGTCTTTCTCATGGGTGTTTAGTGAACAAGGCCATTTTTTCCCCATGTAAACCTGATTTTCTGTCTAATCTGTCATTTGGCAAGTGACAGAGAGGCTAGTTCTTCCTCTTTGGGACTGAAGTATTATTTTATAATTCACTGAGTGATCACAGTGCACCAAAAACCTGACATAAGTTATTTCTGTTTCTTATAACCTCTCTGTAGAGCTGAAATTAGCATACCCATTTTACAGATAAAGAATTTGAGGCTCAAGGACAAAAAGTCACTCACATATGATAACAGACTTGAACTGATGTTCTTCTGTCCCTATAATCTGCAATCTCTTCATTCCCTACAGGCACTAGATCCCATCTGGTCCCTCCATTTTATTTTTTGTGTATTTATTTATTTATTTATTTAAAGATCCTATTTATTTGAAAGAGAGAGAGCATGAATCAGGGGTGGGGGGGGCAGAGGGCAAAGCAGACTCCCTACTGAACAGGGAGCTTGATATGAAGCTCGATCCCAGAACCATGAGATCATGACCTGAACTAAAGACAGACACTTAATCAGCTGAGCCACCCAGGCACACTTTGGTCCCTCCATTTTTAACTTAAAAAAAAAAAAAGACAAAAAACAAAAAACTTAATTTCTCTCTGATTTAAAGAAGTAAGCTTACCCCTTTTCCTCTTTCCTGCCCAATTTTTCAAGTAGATAATCTAGTTTATTATTCGAGACAATCCAATTAAATTTAAAAATACTTGTCCTTTCCTAGCCCTGCAGACTTAAAATAGATCTCCTGTTTTCTAAATAGTCATTTCGTTCAGTATACATTCCCCCCTTCTCTTCATAATTCCCTTTTCTGTCCTTGCTTTTCCCATCACTTCTTTTCCACCTTCTTTCTGTAGGGTAACTTGTACCAAAATTAATTAACACCTGGGGTCTCCTAGGTAAGTTTCCTTGTTAAATTCCCTTTAACAACCAGCTGTAGCATAGTAACAGGCAAGACAGGGTTCTGATGTTACTGTTGCATATAGTTGTATAAGGTGTATTCATTTGTGTGTGGTGTGACCCACAGGGGGAATGTGTGGCAATTGGGAAGCCGGACAACATGGATCAAGAATTGATTGTCCCACACAGATCAACTTTTCTTCCAGTTTTTCATTCCGGTAACCTCCCACGGTTCACAAAGATTCATGTTCCTTCAGTGAGAAATGTTTGTGGGTACCGCGAGCTGTCTATTTCATTCTTTCTCCATTCGTATCTATATTAATTCAGAATTTTTTTTCTTGAGCTTGATTAATTGCAGCAATGACCATGGAAGACCACTTTAAGAAAGCAAAATTAGCTTGGGGGCGGGGCACCTCAGGGTTGTGAGTTTGAGCCCCCTATGGGGTGCAGAGACTACTTAAAATAAATTAATTAATTAAAATAAAAGAGAACAGATCTTTTAAAAGAAAAGAAAGCAAAATTAACTTGAGAAAAAAGTATGTGCTTAAAGTAACAGAATGTCAGGGAAGGTGGTGGGACCTCAGGTAATAAATTCTGATTTAAGAAATTGTTTTGGTGATTTGATTTGATTATTGTTTCTTCACATGAATTATTCCTTTCCCCAGATGGGAAGTTTCTGGAGCAAATACGAGCCTTTCCGGTTAATGGAAAAGAGTAAAGCATGACTAGCTTATGCTTCCCAACTTTGGTGAAAGCCACCTACTTTTGAAATCCCCATGTGGCTGTCTATCAGTAACTTACATCATCAAAAGTGGCATTTGGCCTCCCCGGGGGAGAAGAATTCTGCGAAGTTACAAGGGCTGTCTTTGGTTTGCCTTTAAGAATTCACTAGAGCTTGGGGCATCTGGGTGACTCAGTGGGTTAAAGCCTCTGCCTTCAGCTCAGGTCATGATCCCAGGGTCCTGGGATAGAGCCCCACATCGGGCTCTCTGCTTAGCGGGGAGCCTCCTTCCTCCTCTCTCTCTCTGCCTACTTGTGATCTCTGTCAAATAAATAAATAAAATATTTAAAAAAAAAAAAGAATTCACTAGAGCTTGGAGACGAGTAGTTCCCGGGGTGTCCAGGCTACGTATGAACTCTAACAAGAGGTTCAGTGAGCTCAACCCCCATCTCGCTCCGGTTTCAGATTTATTCCAATGGTTTAACTTTTTAAAACAAGTGAAATAAATATTTTTGACAAGATGATCATGAGTAATGAATTGAAGAATCGGTTCCTCAGAGGGCATCTCCGTGTCATGAGCTGAGAAGCCGTGGAGACTCTAACTTCTGTCTGTAATGAACACTGGCATCTACACAGGGAAAAAGCATTCCCTTTGGGCCCCAGACTAGAGGGAAAATAACAAATGACAGACAAGAACGTCTTTTTCTTCAGCAGCCAGGGAGCAGAAGCAAGGCCTTTCCCAGCTGACCCCCAAGGTCTAATGCCCGGAGTGGAGGTCAGGGATTCATGGGTTAAAAGCCTTTGCCCTCCACCAGGCTCTCTGTTCTCTGACTCCTTGTGTGCCAGATTTGCTGCAATGTTGCTTTGTCTGGGGTGGCAGTGTACTGAAAGCTTCCTAACGAGCCCACCGAGTCTCATCTGTTTGTATTGTCCTTGTCACAAAGTGAGTGTTGGCGCTGCCTTGTCATCAAGTCGGCTGGAGTGGCCCTTCCTTCCTCACCCTTCATCAAGTCAAGAAACCACACCTGAGCGGGCTGTGGCCTTTGTGGGCAGGGCAAGGAGTGTGGGGGCTTCTCCCGTCCGGAAACAACTGGAAACACCACCAGAATACATTAGCAGACACTTGGGTCTGGGCCAGCTGGAATGACATTTAGGTTTGGTTTTCCTGTGTTCTGGCACTTGCTGAATCTTCTGAAAGTCAATTTGCTGAATGGACATTTCACAGATTTTAAAAATAATGCAATTTGCTGCAAACTGTTTTGATGTAGACATTTTGCGGCTGTTCAGGACTCGGCTCAGGGTTGCCTAGCCCCATCCTTGAACGCTCTTGCTTAAAATGACCGCTCCCTGCAGCCTCCCCAGTAATCCCTCACTCTGATCCCACCTTCGTTTTCTTCATCACCCTTCCCACCGTGTGACCTTGCTATGGTCTGCGTCCATCTCCTGGCTGGCGTGTGCTTTACCTGGAGTAGGGCCTTGGTCCCCTTCTGTAGCTCTCGCTCCTGGGAGAGTGCCCAACACACAGTAGGACTTCAATCAATCTTTATCGAATGCTTAGAGAAAAAATGCATTCTGAACAGCTTTGGAAGATTTGACTTGTGAAAACAAGCATGTGTTATTTCTGTCATTAAAATTTTTGACAAAGCAAAATGTTTTTGGTAGGAGGTAGGAGGAATTGTCCAAAGTAAAGCTTTACGGGTTCTTTTTGCAAAGCATGAAATCCACGCAGCGTGTCATCCCACACAAATGTCCCTTGATTTATGATCAAATCAGAGGGAAATCCACACTTAGAGGATAAGAAATTCAGAGGAAGTGGTCAGGGAGCGGGGAGGTAAGTTACACATTTTTTTCTGTTGTGGGTCTTTCATGAGATGGCTGCAACTTCAGTTTCCTTTGCAAGCCGAAGGGAGGTAGAAGACCTGAGAGAAAATGAGAAGTGCTGGCTGGGAGATCTGGGAGTCTGTTCACACCGAGATGCTAGTTCAAGTCTAGAGGGTGAGCAGTGTTCCCAGGGGGAGAATCGTGCCTGTGTGATCCTGCTCTGCGGGCAGTGGGGTTGGGTTGGCTGACAAGTCTTATAGAGCTGCAAGGAGGTGGGACCTCCTAGGACCTGCCCTGGGATGCGTGTGGCTGGACAGTGGTTCCCAAATCTTGCAAGAAATAATGCGGAAGGTCCAAGAAATGGGACTGTGTAACTCATCTTTACCTCCAGCTGCTCTTGCTCTTTCGGGAGCCTAAGCGAGGAACCGAGAGCACTGGAAGCCAGGGAAGAAGGGAGGAGTGGAGGGACTGAGGGGTAAATGGAAGAGTGTCTGAGGGAATACAGGAAACAGAGTCTACCTCCACTGGCTGGGTTTTTGGAGCACTGCTAGAGCTGTGCTGGGCAGGCTGGATTCACTTAAAGACTCATGAGGGACTGTGTAATACACACGGAGAAAGCTGATGAATCATTCAAGTTCCCCATATTAGGAGAGGAGAAGCAAGAGAAGTCAGCAGAAGAAGCAGGGATTAGGAGACAATTAGGAGATCAGATGTCAGTGATCCCCAAATGTTCATCTGCGGCTGAGCTCAAAACCTGTATCTCTACCTTTGCCAGAGTTGACATCTCCACTGAGATGTCTAGTAGGTGTCTTATATTTAACACATCTTAAATAGAACTTTTGACTTTTTCCCTAACTCTCCCTCGCACGGTTCTTCTTGCTCTTGATAAATTCATTCAACAGCATTTAATTAGTGTCTTCTATATGCAAGTTCTAGTCTAGGTACTGGCAACCGAGTGGTGAATGAAACAAAATTCTCTATTATCAACTTCTGTTCCATGAAGGATCTCGTGGAGGCCAAGCAATGGCTTGTCCAATCCCAAAAGGCCTGGGCGCCATCACCACCTATCCCCATAGCCAATACAGTAACCTTACTGGTCTCCCTGCTTCTACCTGTCTGCCGCCCAGTCTCTACATAATGACCGGCATAATTTGTATAAAACCCAAATTTAAACATAGATTTTAAATTCACCCCGACTTTAAACTTCTAGTAGCTTCCCATAGCTCTCTCAATAAAATCCAAGCTCATTCCTGTGACCCACAAAGCTCTGCGTAATGGAAACATACCTGCCACTGACATCTGCCCATACCTGTCTTGGCTGTTGCCACTCCAGCCATTACTTCTGTTTCTCTAATCTGCAGGGTTGATCCCAAGCCCTTTGCATTTGCTGATTCTTCTTTCTGGAACTAACTGACCTCAGAATTGGAAGGAGCTAGCCATTTCTGATCATTCAAGAGTGTCACTTGTATGTCATCTTATCACTTGCCTGATATCCCCATTTAAACCTCCCTTTTACCCCATCCTGTTATTTCCCATCACACTATACGACATACTACTTGACATTTACCATTATTAGAAATTATCTTTTTGCTTGATTGATTTACTTCCTATATGTCTCTGTGTAGTAAAGTGTAAGTCCGTGAAAGCAGTGGCATGATCTGTCTTGTTATCTTGTGATCAGTGCCTACAACAGTGCCTGGCACAGAGAAATTGTTCATAAATGTTTGCCCTGTAGACCAGCAAATAAATGATACTAATGAATGAGGACACTGACCCTACACTTGCCTAACACGTAGTCTTATAAACTGTATGAAGTTGATATCCACAGGACCTTCTAGTGAAGCCTAGTCCAAACAAGAACTCTCGTCTTGGGTAGTATCTCTCAAAGGAGGTAACATGCTCCAAGCATACAGCACGAGGCAAGAGGCCTTTCTTCTCTGACTCCTTGACTCATGGACACCGCTTACTATGTAACCACAGAATAAATCTTCCTCTACCCTACACTGTCCCCTTCCCTGGTCCTGTCCCATCTTCCCATTCACCACTCTCTTTTTCCATTCTGGGACCCACAGCATATCCCATCACTGCTGTAACATGCAACACACCCTCCACCCCAACTGTTCTTCTCCAATGGCTACCAACGTGGTATATAGTCTTTCACTCTTTAGCGAGAGCAAGGGAGGCAGGAAAGCTAAGGAGATCACATCTAAATGCTGCATTGGGGATGGGGAATATGAAACCTCACAGGTTCATTATTTTTATTCCACGACTGTCCATTGTAGGAATTGGGCAAGTCAACTGTGAACTTCTGGTAGATGTTCTAAATGTTACGATTGGGTTTTCTCTGGGAGAGAGTAGCGAGGAACCGAATTTAAATTGGAACTTGGGGTGACCACTCCCAGGTAATGGACAACACTTAAGTTACAGTGCATTTAGTTTCTTGAGCTTCCTACATAATTTATCAACACATACATGGTTGACAGTACAACAGGCACATACTCTGTCCTTTTCAAGTAACTTGTTTAAACTTCACATAGCCTAGGGGTGCCTGAGTGGCTCAGTCTATTAAACGTTTGCCTTCAGCTGAGGTCATGATCTGGGAGGGGATTGAGCCCCACATCATGCTACCTGCTCAGTGGGGAGCCTGCTTCTCCCTCTCCCTCTGCCCTTCCCTCTGCTTGTGCACTCTATCTCGCTCTCAGATAAATAATTAAAATCTTTAAAAAAAAAAAAAAAACTTCACATAGCTCTAGGAGACCAATATTCATATTATTGTCCTGTTTGATAAAGAAACTGAAATTATGTAACTTGCTCAAGAACTCATAACCAATAAATGACTTAACTGGGCTTCAGACCCACGTAGCCTTAAACTCCAGTGCCTGAATGCTTTATCCTTACACTCTAATAGTGCCCTGGCAGAATTCAGTCTTCAAATCCCTTGAGATAAGCCTTGAAGGAAAAGTCATTTGTCAGGTGGAGAAGGAGGGGATCGTGGTGGACCAGTTCGAGGTGACAGAGGTATGTCACACAGGCTGTTATATGAAAAAAAAAGTTGCAAATCAGAAAGTGAATGTCCAGTGTTTGCTACTCTCACTTGAAGATGGGTCCGTCTGGGCTTTATCTTTCATGTAACGAAAAGTGCCTGTGTGGTTTGCCTGGAACAAGATTTCCAAATTGCTGGAAAACCAGTCTACCCATGTAGGCTTCTCTCATGTCAGCAGTGGAGCTCATGGTGCTCAGTCTGGTCTTGTCTCCAGCTGGTGTGTACCTACGAAATGTACACCTACATATAGGAGTCAGGATGAAAGGATGCAAAGTCACTCTAGACAGCCTGCATTTTGAACACGTCAGAGAAATGGGAAAAACTTGAATGATTTGGAAAAGAGGGGGTGGGGTGGGACTAAAATTACCATGAGCATCTCACAGCCTCTTCCTGAATTTGTTAATAGCTGAAACTAATATTCGTGGAATCTGTAGATTGACCCAGGACAACTAGGTGTTGCACATGGGTTTTAAAAATGGGCCTCCTCCAGAAAGCTCGGGCCAAGTAGACAACACCTAGATTATTCTGGTGATAGTCACTCTTTTCCCACATTTCTCCAACTGCCACTGCCACTTTCTTTATTAATAGGTTACCTAGACATGACTTTGGATGACTTCTTCCTGCATTAACACACTTTTAAAAAAATTTATTTTTGAGAGATCGAGCACGTAAGCATGAGCAGGGGGAACAGAGGGGGAGGTAGAGAAAGGGGAAAGAATATCGAGCAGAGTCAGCATTGATCAGGAGCCGGACTTGGGGCTTAATTTCATGAATCTGAGATCGTGACCTCAGCCAAAACCAAGAATCCGATACTCAACCAACTGTTCAGGTGCCCCTTAACACACTTTTTGATGAGATAATGGGAGTATTGCCATTAAATATTTGGAAATGCATTACCCTTATACAACTCAAATGCAGCTATTTTTTATGGATGAAGTAGAATTTAGGGCAATAAATCACTTTTTCCAACAACACCAGTATGGCAATTTCCAGATTGGCTTAAAGATCTTTGTTCCAACAGTTCTTTTTATTTACAGTTATCAACCTTAAAAATGATTTCAGAATTTGTTCCAGACCTTTCACAGGCTGTTAACGTATGGTTAGGAAAAATTTTAAAACGGTGAAAATTATATGACAATAATCTGAAGTCTCCTTGCAAATGAGATAGAATCAATTGTTTGACCACATGGGATATATATGTTATAGCTTCAAAATAACATTACTTAAATAATAGTTCATGAGTCTTTTCAAATTGTACCTATAACCAAAGCAATAGCTGTAATTTCACATAAAGTTAAAATGATGTATTTCAAAAGCTAGTGAAGGTAGGTGGACAAATGGATATTGCTGTTTGGAGCTTTTGTGTTTCGTGTGTGTGTGTGTGTGTGTGTGTGTGTGTGTGTGTGTTTTACCTTCATCGATGTTCTCAAGTCAACAATTGTTGAAAGAAGTATTTTTAAAGTATTTGGCGAGAATTGCTTATTTTTGTCAATGTTTTCTAGATTTTTTATTTTCCAATGGAAATTCAGAGCCACCTAGTGACCAAAAACAAAATGTCTAAGATAAAAAACATGACAGCAAGAACAACAACAAAAAACCCTTCTAGCCAAAGAGAAAACCAGTCATTTGACCCTGGTTTTCAATGCCTGAGGATAAAATTACACCCAGCTCAGGCCTACAAAATGAGAGTTCCCATAAATTCAGTAGACTAAGTCTTTGGTTCATTTGGGGGTTTAAGACTCCAAACGTAGATTTGAGATGGTATGTATGATGAATTTTTGCAGTTTTAGTAAAAATACCACTTATGTGTGACTGACACAACCATAAGCTACTACTCCCCACAGACTCATATCCTCTTTCTTGATAATACTTTCTACTCTGGAGCAGTCTATGTATTTTATCTCCCGAAGAAAGAAAAGGGGGTCCTACAGAAGATAGGGCTGATGGTGGAAGGAATGAGGATGATATGAGCAAGTTAACATTGCCCCATTGAAGCTTCTGATTCATATTCAATTCTGAGCACAAGGATTCAGGCCATTCTATTCAATGGGGTTTGATGAAATTCAGTGAACCTCTTCTGAGTCTTGTTATGAACAAGTTTCTTGCTAGGTAAGAATGTGTAAACCTAGGCTATGTTTGGGAAGCCAGAGTGTTCAGTTTGGTTAGGTAGAGTAAATCTGGAAGAACATAATAGGAGATGAGGGCGGGAGAGGTAGGCTTCTGCCATGATGTGGATTGCTGGGGCACTTTCTGGGGACTTATGACTAAAGTCCTGGTAAGATTTGAGAAGACTAAGCTGGTTGTACACTATAGAGATGGCAGGAAGAGTACTTAGGTTATTTCAATTGTTTTGGGCAGAACTCACAAGCATACAACCTAGAATTATTTGTCATAAGGAAAACAGTGGTCACACAAGAGAAGAAAAATCTTGGTACTGATATGGGGGAGTGATGGAAGGTTTTATAGAGGTTAGTTCTAAAATCATAACAGTAATAGAAATAAGGACCCCAAGGAAGTAGCTGGCGTCTTATGGGAAGAGTATGAGTTGGTCCTGGATATCCATTCATTCATTCAGAAAAATGAATGGCAGGCCCACCATGAGCAGGTGCTGAGGCTGCAGTGACAGCAAGAGGCTCCATCCTGGGGGGATGAAGCCTGCTCCACTTCTCCACTAAGGGACCAGATTAGATCCAAGGGCCAAGCTCTTTGCCAAGTACATCGTCATATTTTAATGAATGTATTTAAAATCTATAACAACTCTGAAAAGTAATTATTATTATGTTCATTGGATCAAGGAGGGGCCTCAAAGTCAAAGGAGATGCAACCATAAGTTCACAGTCACACAAGAACTCTGTGATAGAGGCAGGCTTCCAAAGCACTGTTTCCCTGACACCTCCTATGGTTTTCTCCAGGGAGTGAGACCCAGATGAAGAGGCAAGCATCAGGGCCTCTATAGCTAAGAGCTCTCCCTATGCCCCATCAGTTCAGTGGCCTCTAGCTCAAAGGGGTTTGTTCTTCCAATCTGGTCTGCTTCTCTGGTTTGGCCTTGCTCTGGAGCATAGTGGGACTTGCAGTTCTTGTCCACCTGCTCCTTCTGAACTTTCTGAGACCTCCCAGGCTTCATTGCCTGGACCGGACCCCCTCAAGGGTGGCCATGGCATAGAGAAGGGTCAGAGCCTTGGCTTTGAGTCCTCAGCCATTTGCTACCTGTGATTTTTTTTTTTTTTTCCTGGACAGATCACAGAAAATCCTTGGGGCCTCAGCCTTCTCATCTGTAAAATAGAAAAAATACTACCTGAGCTTGAGGATAGCAAGGGTTAAGTGAGATAATGTTGGTGAACGTGCTTTTGGTGGGGGTTTGTCAAGTTCTGTGGGATGTAAGATGCCTGCTTCCCTTCCAAATAACCCTGACTCAGCAGAGCCTTCCTTCCCTCTCCTGGTTATTCCCACTCCATTCTTCTGCTACTCTGCAGCACTGATCCAGCGATCACCCCAGCTCCCGCCAGACTGTAAATGTATGTGTATTCCTCTGAAACCAAACCAGTAAAGGCTGGACAGGACAGAGGGCTCAGTCCTACTTAGTTTCATCAAACCTGCTTCTAAGGAAGTTCTATACAGTTCACGCCAAAAGCCATGGGGCGGTTGTACACATGAATGGTGTCAGAAACATCCTCTCTATAAACTTAAACATAGACGTGCATTTGGAAATACAATTATTTTCCTTTCTTTTACACTTAGATGGTTTTGTTAAGTGTTGAGTAATCTTGAAGATTAGATTTTCTTTTAATCTCCTGATGGAAGTTTGCAAACGTAACTGGAAGAAGAAAAAACTGCAATTAAAAATATTTTTTTTTCAGATTTGCAGAATTAAATAAGTGTAAAAGGAATAAACTAAAATTCCAAGTCATGTTTTATGTACTTTCAAAAACATGTACTTCTGAGGTCATTAAAGCCCAAAGGCGCGTTAAGACTTTGGGGGAAATTAGACTTTATAACCTGATGCTGTTTTTTCTTGGCTTTTCTCAAAGTGTGGTCTGCAGATGACCAGCATCAGAATCCCCTGGAGGGCTTGTTAAAATGTGAATTCCTGGGCCCTGCCTCAAACCTCTGGGGCAGAAGCCAGTAATTTACATTTTAAACGCATTCCTTCCATGATTCTTTGTGAACCCATGAGCTAATACTTATTTTCAGTGCTATCATCTCTCAATCATTCCACAAGAAACAAAGCTTGAAGTTTCACAGATACATTCTCCCTCTCCTCGATTCTTATCGCAATTATTCCTGCCAATCAAGGGCTTCCCTCTGGCTGTGACTTAGTGGTATTCTCAAATATTAGTCGTCTCCAGAAGAAAAATTCAGGATGGTTTAATGCGTCCCGTAGTTTCAAAAATTTCCGTCTTGATTCCAATGTGGGCCCATTCCTCACTTAGGGATGAGTACAAGGCAGTTGGCAACAACTAGCATCATTCAGAACATAACCAAGCAATCAACAAAAATCTTCCCGGGGCACCTGGGTGGCTCAGTGGGTTAAAGCCTCTGCCTTCAGCTCAGGTCATGATCTCAGAGTCCTGGGATCGAGCCCCGCATCGGGCTCTCTGCTCGGCGGGGAGCCTGCTTCCCTCTCTCTCTGCCTGCCTCTCTGCCTCCTTGAGATCTCTGTCAAATAAATAAATAAAATCTTAAAAAAAAAAAATCTTCCCTTTGAGTTCACCAGTTGACAGTATTTATTCTGGCAGTAGTTAGTGCATCTAAATATTAACTAATTACTCTGTAATATTCGCTGCTGGTAGTGCTGAATGAGGTGGGAGTGGGTCAAATCGACAGACCATTCACGGTCTCCAAATGCAAATAAAGTAGCATTTGTTTGTAGGTGGAACCAAATGATTATAAATGAATGGCGGGCCATCTCCTGGGATTGGACATAAAGGTCCTGTAAACGGAGAATTGTATCAACAAACAGCTGTTGGGAAAATACTATTATGCTGTAATAGCTGCTATTAAAATCCATTAGCAATCTTGATGGCCTGTTTGAATTTGATGCATCATTTGCTCTGAATAGCGTTTCTTCCTAAAGTTTTGTGGTAGAATTTATGCAGATTGATGGGCGGTAGCAGTGACATTCTAAGAGATTAATACCGATTACACACTTTGCCTGCCCGGGCTAATCCAGCCCTGAGAAACGCTGCAAACAGTACAGATTAAGTATCACTGGGGGGGACCTAGACAGCGTCAGGACACCCCCCCCCTGCCCCTTCAGGGCCTTCTCACAGCTGTTTTGTAAGTGGGTCCCCTGTTTCCCACTTTTTAACAACCTGGGTTTCCCCTTATCCTAGTACCTTTGCCAGACTCTGAGGAGTCCCCCAGGGCCCTCGGGACAGAAACTCGGCCGCAAATGTTAGCTGTCTAATGAGATTTTGAAAAAACGTCTGTATTGTCAAAGAGAATGCAGCTGTTGCGAGGGTGGAGGCCGCGCTCCAGCGCAGGGGTGAAGTTGGAGGAGCCGGAGGCGCGGGGAAGAATGGGGCAGCAGCGCCATCTGGCGGGCGAGCGAAGCAGAGGTTTCCAGGGGCTTTGTTCATCATTTGTTTGGGCGCGGGTTGATGCCAAGCCTGGAGTCCTGGGCCTGGGTGCTCCTGCGATCAAGGATCACACGCAGATCACAAGAGAAATCAGGGCAGACCTATGAGTCCAGTGAGTGAAATCACAATGTCATTTTGTGTCTGAAAAAAGCAATTTCTTTTGACACGTGCACTTACTAGACCATTCATCAACTGGGGGATTTTTGAGATTTTCACTGAAAAGACCCTGAAAAGAGCTATACTATAAGAAGACCGTGGGTGTCTGAACACCCGTTCAAGTTGAAGAGGCAGGCTTGAGAGGATGAGAGTTATCTGTCCCCTCAGTGAAGGTGCCAAAGACTTTGGATTTTTTTTTTCACTTTTTTCTTTAGATTAACTCTCATATAATTCTCACTAAAATGATATTTATCAATATTTTATATGAAGGTAGGAAAGCATTGGTTTATTTTATTTATTTTATTTTTATTTTTAAGATAAAATTTGTTTTATTTATTTGAGAGAGAGAGAGCGCAAGCAGGAGGCAGGCAGAGGGAGAGGGAGAAGCAGACATCCCCCCACACCCCCCACACCTCCACACCCCCCACCCCCATGAGCAAGGAGACCATCCCCAGGACCCTGGATCATGGATTCGGGTCTCAATCCCAGGACCCTGGGATCAGGACCTGAGTGGAGGACACACGCTTAACCGACTGAGCAACCCAGGTGCCACAGAGCATGTATTTTAAATATGGATTTACTTAAAACTACGCATGATCAATTTCTTAAAGTACTTTTTAGCAAGATCTTATGTGTGCCCCTTAAGCAAGTTCTCTCCCAAATTTAGGAGTCTGGGACTTCAAGCCATAGAATTCAGATTTTTGTTCATTGAGAGCTTTAGTGTTTTTAACATATGCAAGAAAAGAACGGTAATCTTGGGGGTGCCTGGGTGGTTCAGCGGGTAAAGCATCTGACTCTTCGTTTTTGGCTCGGGTCCTGGTCTCATGGTCCTAAGATCCAGCCCTGGAGTTCTGTCTGGCTTGTGCTCTGCTCAGTCTGCTTAGCACTCTCTCTCCCTCTTCCTCTGCCCCTCCTGCCGTTCTCTCTCTCCGTCTCTCTCTAAAATAAATCAATCTTTAAAAAATATATATATATAAAACAGTAATTTTAGAAGTTTTTCTTTTTTTTATTTTCTTGAAAATTGAGTTCTCTTCTTAAAAACCCCTTTTACCCTACAGTCCATTGTATGTGCTCAAGTTAGAAGTGAAATAGCAAGCCAGCAATTGGTGGGGACATGGGGAGGGCAGTATTTCATTATTTTTCAATGAAATTGCATTTTGTATTTAGCATATTATTCTAAAGTGTTTTCTCAATTGTTTGGGGTTAAGGGACATTGAGGGATAAGGAAAGGACACGAATTCAAAATAGCAGCTAGTTTCAGAGCAGCCTTTGGGTTCAAAGACTGGGGGTAAGAGGGGTGGTCCAGGCAAGGGAGTCTTCCAAATTGTTAAAGAAATTTATGTTGTTGGTTGGTACTTAAAATCATATTATATGGAGCTCTAAAATTTTTTGTAACAACTATTCTTTATTGAACACTTATAGTGAGTTCCGTAATCCCAGTTTTGAAAATGTGAGTTTATCCCATGTGATGAATATACAAGGGGACAGTTTTGAGCATAATGCAAACCTCATATTTGATTGTGTGTGATTTTGTCCTTAAGAAACACCAGGTGAAAATAGGAGATGATGCCTAAGAGCCTTGTACGACTGTACAAAATGCATGTGCATACACACACACACACACACACACACAAAACCTACCAGCTACCTCTGTGGAGAGCTGTGTTATGAGCCATCCATTCCTGTCTGGTCTTAGAACTTTCACTCTGCTTTCAGCTAACCCTCCTACGCTAGGAATTCACAAGCTGCAACCCTTCCAATGCCCATTTCTAGAAGCAAGACTTTAGATCTTTGTCAAGGTAAAGTGCCCTATTTATTATAATATTTGCTAACCAGTTAACATGTGCACAAGTGTGCTACCATGTTTATTGGGTTCCTCTCTTTTTTAAAATGTGTCACTGAGAAAGTTGAGGGCTGTGCCCCATCCCTGCTTTTCCAATAAATTCCAGTTTTTACTGTGCGGTTTCGTATTGGGATTTTTTAAGGAATCTTGTGCCACATTCTAGCAGAACTAACGAGTGGCTTGCTATTTAATTAATAAATAAATTAATTCATTTATTCCTTACAATGACTCAGTGAAGTTATTACTTTTTTATCCTCCTTTCACAGATGAGGGAACTGAGGACAGAGAAGTGAAGGAAACTATCCCAGGTCATTAATATATAAATGAATCAAAATGACCCTCTATATTAGCCAGCCATGACTCATGAGGTCTGTTCTTGAAATTGAAAATCTGGTTTTGGCCAAAGTGGGTGTTTTTCTCATCACAAAATAGATGAAGTCACTGGGCTTCAATCTGTCAATGAACTCTGGAATATTCTGAAATCTCCACGTCTGTCTATTCCTCACTACTCAAGAGTCCTGCCCTTTGCTCTCTGTCTTCCCATTGTTAATGTCAGGCTCAGCTTGGACACCAGGCTGATTCTTCTCCTCCTTTCTCATCTCTGGTATTGGCTTTGTGAGGGAGTTTTCCCTGACTTCTCCAGGCAGGCTCCTAGATTCTTTCCCCTCTGTTCCCACTGTTCAACACACTTTCTATATCATGAGACTCTGGCATGGGTATTCACTCATCCATCCATCCATCCATCCATCTATCCGTCCGTCCATCCATCCCTCCCTCCGTCCATCCATCTATCCATCCATCCATCCATCCATCCATCCATCTTCTCACTTCTCACATCCATCCACTTTCTCATCCACTCACTTACTCACTCATTCACTCATCTGTTAATTCCTTCAGCAAATATCTGTTGAGCGTCTTCCATGGGCCCCCAGTATTTTGGGTATCAGGGACACAGCATAAACACAACAAAGTTCCCTGTCCTCATGGGCTTAGCATTCTGTTGGGGGCATGGGAAGATGGACAACAAAGTGAATAATCAGATATACGATATGAAGTCAGGCTTTAAAAAGTGCATTGAGGAAAAATAAATCCAGGTCAGGAAATACAGAAGGCCTTCAATGAATATCTGTCTACTAAATAGCTGAATGAATAAAACAAGTAATAGGTAAAAACAAGTAAGGATGGCAGTTCACAGATCTGTACCCCTGGGGCTAATAATACATTGTATGTTTATTAAAAAATTAAAAAATTTTAAAAATAAACAAAAAAAACCCCTAAGGAGTTAAAAAAAAAAAAAAGAATGAGAAGGAAAGCTATAAATCTTTAACAGGAATTTTAGAACCAAAATAATCCATTTATGAAATGTCCTCTACAACTGATGAAATTAGAGGTAAGTACATGGCCTGCCAGGAGAGCTCTGCTACTTAAGAGTACTTAAAAAAAAAAAAAAAAAAAGGATGCTCATGTTTGCCCATATAGAAAGAAAAGTCCAGGATTCATTGGGATATGCTAGAGTGTTTCTGTGGAAATGGTAAGGTAGGAATGTCCTGGGATATTTTAATTCATGAGTAGAAGAGTGAAAGCTGACAGGAGTGGTGGTAATGTGTCAGGAGCTGGCCCGTTCATCTGCTTCTTTCTCTTCGCCACAACAGCAGGTCCTGGGTGGTCCCCACTTGGGCAGGTCCTGAAGCTAGCTTCTCTGTTATTCACTCACACGGTGCATCTTTCCCACTACAAAGGGCTATTGTTGTTGTTGTTTTCTTAAGGACCTAGGTATTAGGGAGAGGTGCTGGCAATAGTGCAAGTTGGGAACAATTCCAGATTGTTGAGTCGCGACCCCCGAGTCCCAATCCTAGCTTTTGCCTGTTAATGGCCACATGACCTTTTATAGGTCTGCAGCCTGAAACACGACTAGTCACTGACCCATGGTTCTCAACCCGGATGTCACAGTGGAACCATTTAGGCAGCTTTAAAACACTACTGTGCTTGGGTCTACCCCTCGCCATTTGGATCAAACCTCAGGGGAGAGGTGGGCATGGACAGTCATAGTAGTCATTATTCAGAAAGGGCCCTCAGGAGTTCTAACCTTCATCCAGAAGGGAGGACTCTTGGATCAGCTGTTCTGTAAGTTTCCTTATTAACTCATGACAGAGAGTAAGAGTGCTATTGTTTTGTTGCCCAAACATAGGTTTATATAAGCAAACTGCTCTCAGTTTTAATGTAATCTCATAGGTCTGCCTTAATGGTATCCTCTAGTAAGAAATATACATAAAAACATAGCTTTTAAAAAGTAATACTTTCTTTAGAGTTAATAGATCATTTAGGGTACCTGGGTGGCTCAGTGGGTTAAGCCTTTGCCTTCGGGTCAGGTCATGATCTCAGGGTTCTGGGATCGAGTCCCACATTGGGCTCTCTGCTCAGTAGAGAGCCTGCTTCTTCCTCTCTCTCTGTCTGCCTCTCTGCCTACTTGTGATCTCTTTCTCTCTCTCAAATAAATAATAAAAATCTCACTAGCAGATGATGTTAAAAGCTACAGTTGTCTTTTTTTTTTTTTTCTTAACTAGAATTTTCAGGGGAAGCCCAATGGCTCTCTTCAAACATTCTCAAAGATTTAGTCACCCAAACTTTTGGTTATTAAAGTATAGAACTTGGACTCTGCAGTCAGTATGCCTGACTCCAAATCCTGGATCTATCATTTTTAAAGCATGTGGTCTTGGGAAAGTTATTTAACCCTTCTGGGCCTCAGTCTTCTCCCTCTGTAGATTGGGAATGATATTAATATCGATATTAACCTATCCCAAGGATGATTTTGAGTAATAAATTAATCCATGTTATATGCTCAAAGCAGTGCCTCCCTGTTATAAACACTCCAATATTCATTGTTGTTACCAGCATTCTGTTTGGAGACCCAAGCCACTAAGAAAATGTTTAAGGAGACAATTTGCCTCTGTATATGGGGACAACTATCCGATAGCCCTATCCAGAGGTGGACTGAGTCAGCTCAAAAGGTCATGACTTTCCCATCTGGACAGGTGTTCATAAGCACTTGGCAGAATGAGGCAGAAGAAATTTAATAATTGGGTGGGTGATTAAACTAAATGGACTCTAGGGCCCATCACAAACCTATCATTTAATTTTGCTCTCCATTTAATTCTAAAATTATGTGATTCTAGGAAGAATCCAACCAATCTACCTTCCCTGAGGAGAAGAAATTTCATTGATTCTCCCAAATAGTATCATGGTTTTGTTTCTTTTTTTTTTAAAGGTCGATATTCAGTAGTTCTCTACATTTCAATAGTGGGAGAAAAGTCCACTGTTTTGAAAACCACCACCAGTTTTTTGATGTACAGAGTTTCATAAAGAATATGATCTGGATAATCATATCTTCTTTCCATCCTAACAACTATCTAATGAAACGTTTTTGGTTATTCATTTGGGCTGGAGTTTGGAGGGATCGGTAAGAATGTCTAGCAATACTTTTTATGAGAGACTTTTCCAAACAGTATGATTTCAACAAACAAACATTTTGCATATTCCATCATGGATTTCTCAGGTCTGATCCCCAAGAAGACACAGATCTAAAGTTCTTCTAGTTTCTGTGACAAGAGCAGAGGGGAATCTAAGGTATATGGAACCATCACTTACTGAGCTAGTGACAAATTATCTCTTACTCTTTAAAAGGGAAATATAAAATGGAAAAAAAGCATTTTTGTTCACAGCAACTTTCCAAAATAAAACCTGCTGGCATCAAGCCCAGAAAAAACACAAGCTTAGGTTTTCAATTCCAGGCCGTTCTGACTCAAAATTTTAATAACTCCATTGATGAATATCAGTGTTATTGACCTTACTAAAGTTTCTGTCAGTGTGTGCACGTGCATGTGTGTGTGTGTGTGTGTGTGTGTGTGTACACACCCTAGGGAATTGCTGCCATCTGTCAGTGAAGAATTTCTAGCATTCTTGCAAAGAACAGCTGTTTGTATCCATCCAGACTGCTTAGCAGAGTGCATGGAAGAGGCTATTAGGGAGGCAGGAGGAAAGTTCGACTTCTCTTGCATTACATGTGTGTTATGGGTTTAGATTTAGGTGGGGTCATGTGTGTGGAGCCAATAAGCTTGGCAGATTGATCCAGGAGGGACCTTCTGTTGGACATTAATCATTTCTTTCTGGAACTTTCTACTTGCCTTCTAGTACAGCTCCGTAAGTAACGATGAAGTTCCGTGCCTCTTGCACCTTCCGGCAGAGACGCAATCTCAGTCCACATTCCACGGATGATCCTTTGGGTGTGCAGGAGCAACTTCCAGATTATATTTTCAGACCCAGCCTTTAGTTAATTTCCAGTCACATAAGGATGTCTTTTGACGGGTATCTTGCACATAAGCACCTCAGACCCCATGAGGCCAATGTGAACTTGTCCCCTTCTCTCTAATCTCATTGCCACTGCCTTCGTTCAGCATCTTGTCTTGTCTTTTCCAGAATTATAGCAACTGGGACTGCAAGGAGCCCATGGGCACCATTGTGCAAATTAGGGTAAGGCCCTTTCCTTCCGTTCTTAGTCCCATGCCACAAAATGACTTTGTGAGGTGGTCGTGGGCTGGATTTCAGTGCCATTCACTCCTGGTGAGCTTTGGCCACAGCAAGCTTTGGCCCTGGGAGGGGTCTTGTGAACCATGGCAGGTAACTTCTGATCTTGAAAAACAAATCATCTCTGTGCCCTTCCCATTAAAATGCAAATCGAACTGTACCCTGCTTCCTTGTTAAAATCCTTTCAGTGGCTTTCCATTATTTTTCCAGTTTAGATAGGAATGCCTTGTGGGGCAGACAGGGGCACCTAACTTATGATCCTGGTACTAACTTGTACTTCCTCAGATATCCGGATTCCTTCTCATTCTCTTAGGGGATGAAGGCCTTCCTGGTGATAGGAAAAGTCTGGCTGTTGACCAGAATTCCTAGCACCAGCCAGGTGAAGAGTGTGGAGAGAGAAGGGTGGGAATTAAGGAAGATGAAAGATTCTTCAAACAGTGTCCCCCGTGCTCCCCGCTGACTCCAAGGGATTTATTGCCATTGTAAAGAAGTATCGCTGAAGGAATTCTTTCAAGATTCCATTTCGTAAGAGGACTGATTGATTTTCTTCCCTTAGAGAAGTTTCTTCCCACATCCAGGAACTAACCTTGTATGAAAACCCACGTGGTGAAGCAGAGGGCAGAGAAAGCAGAGGGCAGAGACTTGGGAGCCCAGTAGGACCGAGTGTGAAGGGAGGCTCCACTGATTCCCTGTGTGACATTAGGCAAGTTGCTAGTCCCTGCTGAGCCTCTCCATCTCCTCACCTACAAAATGGGAAAGATAATGGGATTATTGTGGAAGAGCAATTAAAACGAGACAATGTGTTTAAGGACTCCAGTAAAATTCCTGGCACATTGAAGAGTCCATAGATACTAACTTTTGCAATTATTAGGATTCTGGTTTTAAAGACAGAAAACCAATATGACTCTAGTTAAGCAAAATAAATTTTAAAATAATTTAAATAAATAAATAAATAAAATGTTTACTTGGAAAGACATTGGCTGTTGCTTGTAGGGGCACATGCCTCTTCCCTTTACGTTTCACCAGGGGTACTGAGAGCAGGCTATTACGATGAGTCTGGTTTGGATCCCCTGCCCGTTCCTGTGGCCAGAGGGGTCTGCTAACAAAAGGAGAGAAAAGATGCAGGGCAGACGAAGAGCAACAGGTAGGTACCTGTTGTACCTACTACTATTTTCTGTCCTCTTTGCTAGGAGGTAGAACTATAAGCCAAAATCAGGACTCACCAAAGCAATGGCTGCCCTGTCTTAGTAAGAGAACTTGGTGGAGAGAGTCGGGCTTGACTTGAGAGCTTCCCCTAGAGAACAGCGCCCTCTAGGTGAAGCCCGCCCAACTGCGAGGGACCAACTAACGAAGTTCATGGAGAATGGCGGGCAGCATCGTTTGATCTGCTCTCTGCAAACAAGGTCCAAGGCAGAGTGGTTCAGAGCCCTGGCAGATGGGTGGGGCATAGTGATGGTGAATGGGTGTGCAAACTGTCAAGAGTCGGAGTGTCTGTCCCAAGCAGGATGAACAAACAGGGGTTCATGGTAGGTGTCGGAGTGACATACAGGGAAAGGAAGAAAGAGATTATCTGCCATGCAGGGAACATCGTGGGAGCTTGGGTGACAATGCTAGAGTATGCCTTTGTAAACTGCGTTAACAGTTTCAGCAAGTTGAAATTTAATTCCATTCCTTTATTTAGAGCAGGATGGGTATTGGGGCTGCTTAGTCTTAACATTGAGTGTACAAGAGGAGTGATTTGGGACAGCTGTGCAGAGGCATGGAATGTCGGCAGAGGAGACCACCCCATCCATGGGGTAGACAAAACGCCCAACTAGTCACGAGACCCCAAGTCACGAGACCTTTGCTCTCCAGCCCATCGCCAGTGAGGCATCTCCCCACTAATGGAAGTCTTCTGTGGTACATCCTTTATTCCAGAAGGAATTTTTCCTAATCACTCATTCAGTGCTTTTAACTTCAACCTCCTTTATTGCTTTGACCTTGGAACGTTTGGTTTTCTAGTTTAAATCTTACAGATATTTGCCAACTAAATAAACGACTATAACAACACAGCCTCTGAACTTGGCATAGGAGACACATCTGCAGAGTTTTTTTTCTTGTTTGGGTAGATAATGACTTGTATTTCGTTCAGAAGGAACTGACTGTTTAACAAATGAGTTGCTAAAGGCAGCTCAGTTAACTCTCCTAACTACAAGTGCTCGTTGGTGCACTTAGACAAACTTGGGCATGTTATCCAGACTCTACCCTATAAAGCAAAGACAATCTCATAGTTCTTTCTGTTATTCTCTTATTGTCCCTTTATCTAGTTTTTAAATTGCAAAAATATATATGCTTATTTTATTAAGAATAATGGTATGAAATATATAAAGAAACACACACTCCTACACCCTCAATTACCTTCCCCCATTATGATTAAAATTAACAAATTCTATGTTACACAATCACATACAGACACATATACGGAAGTATATATATATAGAAGTATCCAATATGTGCTTCTTTCGATGTATATGGTAGGATTATACCTTATACATTATTCCACAATTTTCTTTCTTTTTTTTGTCTCTTAACAGTATGTCACGTAAAGCTCTATATCTAACTCAGTCTTTTAATATCAAGCAATATTCCTTTCTGTGGTTGGATGGGGCATGACCGTCCTGTAGGGGGAGAGACTGTCCCCTTAGAGAGTCAGACTATTTCTAACTTTTTGTCACTATAAAACAATGCTGTGTTAACAATCCTTGTACAATATGTCTCAAGCTATATATAGTTTGAGTATATATATATTTTTATATATAGTATATATATACTATATATGTATTTCAACTATATATTATATATACTATATGTTTGGTATATATATAGTTGACTCGTAGCTATGTTTCTTTTTTTTTTTAAGATTTTATTTATTTATTTGACAGACAGAGACCACAGGTAGGCAGAGAGGCAGGCAGAGAAATTGGAAGAAGCAGAGAACCCGATGCGGGGCTCAATCCCAGGACCCTGGAATCATTACCCAAGCCTAAGGCAGAGGCTTTAACCCTCTGAGCCACCCAGGTGCCCCGTTAGGATTCTTTTTAATAACAATGTCAGATTATTTTCCAAAATGTTGTTGTAATCTACACTTTTACCAGTTTTATTTGAGGGAGCTGTTTTCCTGTATCCTTAGCAGCCCTAGATTTTCTTTCTTTTTAAAATTTTAGGCATCTGGGGGGTGCATGGGTGGCTCAGTTGTTGAGCGGCTGCTTTCCGCTCAGGTCATGATTCCAGGGTCCTGGGATTGAGCTCTTATCAGGCTCTGTGCTCAGCGGGGAGCCTGCTTCTCCCTCTCCACCTTTCCCTGCTCATGTTCCCTCTCTTGCTGTCTCTCTCTCTGTCGAATAAATAAATAAAATCTTCAAAACAATAACATAAAATTTTAGACATCTGATATTAAAACTGGTATCTCATTTTTGCTTAACTTGATTTTTTCCTTTATTACTTGTAAGATTGAACCTTTTTTCCTATATTCATTAATCATTTACTTTTTTTTCTCTTCAATTGCAAGTTTATTTCCTTTGGCCATTTTTCAATGGGGTTATTTGCCTTTTTTCTTAGTGATTCCTTTGAAGGTTATGAATGTTGGAGATTAATATTTGCTTGTCACAAGTACTACAGGTAATTTTCCCAGTTCATTATTTATCTTTTAGCCTTATGACAACTTTTAAATAAATTTTATGTAGTCAAATATGCCTCTTTTGCTTCTGGTCTTGGAATATTTAGTATTTCTTTAATGTTTCTTTTTTTTTAAAGATTTTTAAAAATTTATTATCTGAAGAGAGAGATGCAGCAAGAGAGGGAACACAATCAGGGGGAGTGGGAGAGGGAGAAGCAGGCTTCCCGCCGAGCAAGGAGCTCAATATGGGGCTCAATCCCAGGAATCTGGGATCATGACCTGAGCCGAAGGCAGACACTTAATGACTGAGCCACCAAGGCACCCCGGAATATTTAGTATTTAAAATAAACTCTGTTGAATACCGTAATATAAAAATAATCTCCTTTGATTTTCTTCAAGTAGTTTTTTATCCAGTGTTTTTACATATGGCTCTTTAATCCATCTGGAATTTAATTTTAGCATTCTTTCTTCGAAGGGTATCAATTATGTTGACACCATTTATTAGTCAAAATGTTCATTTCCCACTGAGTTTGCAACACCACCCTTGTCGCGTATGAGGCGCCTGTACATGCTTTCCAGATTTGGGATTCTGGTCGGGAATCTATTAGTTGGCATTTATTCCAAGACACTGTTTTTGTGATCACACTAAGCACAGTTCAGCAATGTCAGGAGAGAGCACTACTATAGTCCTGTGATTTCTGAAAACTAACACTTTTTAAAAAATTCCATATTTATTTATCTTCGTTTCTGAAAGAGGACGAAGTGGTACAACAAAGCTCATTCAACTCAAAACCTACCTCACAAAATTAGACTTATGTTTGCTTTTATTTATTTAGAGCAGGAAACAGATTAAACACTACATATGATATAGTTTTAACCTCTTTATGTTTATGATAACAATCTACCAGAATCATGGCAGATCCGCTTATGTTCTCCAATTTCTCTATCTCTAGCATAAATCAAATACCTCCTTTAGCTTTTGAAATTACCACAGACATCTCTGTGTGCAATACATGCATTAGACGACTAAAAGAAAAATGTTGTCATGTCTTTTAAATATAAAAATAATCCCACAGGAAATAATTGGGGTTGGTTTTATGACAGACTAAGGGTCTCAACAGGTGTGGAAGAGGCGGAGGAAAATGACAGATGGAAAAACAAATCAAAGCAAAATTGCGATAGCAGAGATTTATCATGAAGCATGATTTCCTTCATCTCTGGGTCTTTGATTGGAACCCTTTCGCTACCTGGTCCATTTTCCACCCTCATTCCCTTTATCTGGCAAACACCTCAGGACCTGAGAACTAATACAATTAGCATAATTGATCTAAAACCTCAATTGATGGAAATGTGATGACTGCCTGTAGCTACAGTTCACCTGTAGGCCGTATTTGTATGTGTTTAACAAATGTAACATGCTGAATGGAATACTCTGGGTTGCTCACGTAAAGAAATTGCTTCAAAAATTGTTATGAGGGGCGCTTGGGTGGCTCAGTGGGTTAAGCCACTGCCTTCGGCTCAGGTCATGATCTCAGGGTCCTGGGATCAAGCCCCGCATCGGGCTCTCTGCTCAGGAGGGAGCCTGCTTCCCCCTCTCTCTCCGCCTGCCTCTCTGCCTGCTTGTGATCTCTGTCAAATAAATAAATAAAATCTTTAAAAAAAAATCTTATGAGTATAACCTGAGTCATTAAGGCTTGACCAGAAATCCACAGCCCCAGGTCCAGGAAAAGAATTTATCTGATATGAAGTTCAAACCTCACTAATTTAGATAAATGCAGAAAAAAAACAACAAGAGAGAGATGTGAATTAGAGATATTTTTTCAATAAAAATAAACATTCTAACTTTCAAAAACAGAAAGCTTGAATCAGCCAACAGATAACCTGATAATGAGAGGCTATTGGGACATCTACCCGGGTCACTAGCTAAGAGAGATTTCTAATTAAATGCAAAATTTTAATTTTAATTCATAGCAAAAATATTTAATTATATATAATTTTTTTTAAAACTGTTTTTAAATACAACATTTCTCTTGCAGCATTTGGGAACCACTAAATGTTTTCACTGAGAAAGCAAATGTAAATTCTGAGCTGTCCACCATTTGAATTAATTAGTAGAGTTTATATTAATGAGATTTTACATTAATGCCTTTTGGCTCTCTCCTTTGAATTGACTCAGGTTGATGGTCAACTAGATGACCTTTTAAAGTTTAATTCTAAATTTAGCTCAGCATGTAATTGGAAGTGATCTCTGCTCTTTTCACTGAACAATGGATATTCAATATTTAACATTTTATTGAGAAATAGTCCAGGTCTATGATCCCTCATCTGCAATTCTGAAACCCAGAAAGCTCTGAAAAACCCTAGGGTTTTTGAAAATGTTTGACAGCAAACTCCAACCTGGTATTTATGGTCCTTATCCCACGATCTACATTTTGTTGCATAAATATTTGTGTGTCTTAGGGGGGCCGTCCTAGCATAGTATACATCGTAAGCATCATATTACCTTTCCCAAATTAAAAAAAATTGGACTTATAAAGTATATCCCCAGGGATTTCTGTTAAGAAATAATAGACTTATATTTGGGGAAGACTCAGCGGAATATTTTGTTGCCATTATTAATGATGGCATTAAAGAATATTAGTAGTATCACTTTTGAGTAGACACTGCTTTAAACCGAGAGCATGAGGCCATAACTCTCCACTTTGAGACACATAAAGACAGAGCTGTGTTGAATACCGCCAGTATCCCAACCAAAAATTCCAGCATTTACTCTACTCTCTTCTCTATATTTTCCCACGAGAGTTTCTCTTCACCTGTGGGTCCCTGTTTCATTCCTGCAAGTTGGTATTCTCTGCAGAAAATAGGATTATATGCAAAGTCACATCTTAGCTACAAACTCACAAATATCTTCTTAAAGGCAACGAAGTGGATGGCTTTGCTCTTGGTTTCTTGAGGCACTTCGATGCACACGTCTTTCCTGAGGATAATAATAACAGACTGTCCTAAGGAGTCCATTCATAATGTCTTTTGGTGAAGGTCCTTGAATGCTCAGCTTCTTCCCTTCTCAGTTTCCTCCTTATAAAATGGGCTCAGAAGCAAGCTTTGCCCACTTCCCAGGGTGACTGTAAGGCTCTGCTGAGATCACATAGAAAGACTGTGAAAGGTAAAATGTGGTCTGTGACACATGACTTTGACTTCATCCCCCTACAAACACCTTCCCAAAGCAAACACCTTGACTTCTGAGATGGGACGGTCTACCATGTCCAATGTTCAGAGTTCTAAACAGAGGTTATGCAGAATTGAACCATCAGAGGAAGAAGGAGAACGATGAAAGACGGGGTGACTCTGAGCAGGCCCCGAAACATATCCCTCAGCTCCCCCGGAATGTTTAGGCCAGAGTTGTCGCTTGGGAACCTGCCATCTTCAGAGAGTGTCGCTGAGCTTGCAGACCCGCAGTGGTTAAACCAACAGTTAATGATGTTCGTCATGTAATTTGAGCCTCTAGTTTGTTTATGCTAGACCAACTTTATCCATACTCCAAACAAATTATCTCTTATAATTACCAGCCCGAAGATAAATCTCTAAATGTTTTTCTGATGATAGTGCTGTGGTTGGCAGGTGTTAAAAGTGCCTCCCAGGGACAAAGATTGAAGATGAGCTCGTTCCCGCAAATCCTTCAGGCGAGGATGTGGAGCTTTCTATCCTGCCATGTGCAAAGGAGCCTTGTATGGTGCTCCATTAATGAAATCTAATAGGCAAAGGTCATATATCTTTACAAAGAAAAATGCAAAGCTTGTATGTGATAAATGGACTCCATGGGGCTCAGTGGACGAGGTTCGGTGAGAAAACCCATGTTGAAACATCGGTTGGGTTTCTCTCTGATGTTTACGCCTTAAATATCTTCTTGTAGTGATTCTCCTCACCTGGTAGAATGGTTAAAATAAATACAAAAGCAAAAAATGTATGTGTCTTTAGTGCTTTGAACCGAAGTGACTGGCCATCAATGTTAACAGTAAACATTACCAGAACCAACAGTCTGCGTTGCAGAAAAGCTGTAGATCTTTAAAGAAATCCTTTTTTTTTTTTAACTACCTAATAGCAATGTGCTTTTACAGTCCCCTAGAGGAAGAGGTCCTAGAATCTATATGCTTCGATAACTTCCATCAGAACACTAAACAGTGCTTGTAATTGTGCAAGGTTTTATCCAAAATTTGTATTGTTTAGAAATACAGTGAAAACCAATATACGTAGGGCTCAAATGCAAGAATACGTGAAATGTGGAATTACAAAGAGTTAAAGAAATCGGATATTGTTGAATTGAATCGCGGCTGGTTTTAGGAGAAGTTGCCAGTTCATTTGCTGTAGTTGTACTGCTGAGCTAAGAGACAGTTCAATAAATCAACTCAAGCTTGATGGATTCTTCAATTCATTGAAATGAGTGCGTGGAAGAGAAAAGAAATCTCTTAGTATTCCCTCCTTGACAAAAGGGTATGCAAAGAGCCTGAATGGATGAATGGTTGATTAATTTTGCCAGAAATTTTCTTGACAGCAGGAAATGTGTTTTTGCATTACTCTGTTTGCCTGGGATTTATTTGGTAGAATATGAATTATTGCATGTAAATTTGTACCTGAGGCTATGTTGCTGAAGTAGATAGCTCCTGGTGAGGTTTCTGACTATGGGATCTGTAATATCTTTGTATGGTCTTGTACTCTACAATCTTACGGGTTGCCTGATAGCAGTTGATATAAATGTCTGCTCTCACGGATATTAGTAGTAAAGTCAAGCGCTGTCAGTGATTCAATATTGAGCTTGGTTTGAGTGATCATCTGTGCCCCTTTCAAGAAAGGATGGGGCTGGAGGCAACCAAATGCCAAAGCTTGATAATTCCTAGACTCATCACCTTTCAGTTTACTTACAGACTCTTACCTTTAAATAAGGAAGAGAAGGCACAAGGTATCCCCCTTGTGCTTCTGTTTATAGAAAACCTACAAATAAACATGTTTCTTAGTTTTATCTCATCAAGAAGGGTTACGGCTACACAGAAAAGTCCTAGGCTCATCTCGATGACAGCTGAACTTTGTGAGACTAGAAATAGGGATCGGGCTCTCTCTTCCTCTTCACACCTTTCCCATAAAGTACGATGCTCTGCCACACATGGTGACCTTTTCTGGGTCATCGTGGAGGGTAGGACGGCGTACAGTCCTCAGAACTTCTGGGCAGTTGGACGCTTCCATGTGGACCTCCCCTGCTGCCATTTTCAGACACTCGGAAGCTGAAGGCTGGAGCCAGTCATAAACTACGTAGCAACTTCCTGTTCATTTTGTCCTTCTAGGAGTTAGCACCATGACTCCCTCTTTCTTTTAGAGACCAGACCAGAGATGATCTATGGCATGAGGCACATCATACAGCATTTTTCCTAACTGTGCAGTATGGGGAGGTTTTGTTTACACACCAACACCAAGTCTCCTGAGTGCTTACCACCACCACACTGCTTATACTGTTTGCAAAAATAAATGTATAAAGTCTCTGAAAAGTTTTCTCTCTCTCTCTCTCTCTCTCTCTCTCACACACACACACACACACACACATTCTACTAAGCCATGAGGCTGCAAAATCATTTCATCAACATCGAAATTTGGCTTCTGATATTTCTCCTTAGATTATAATAAGAGAATGAGAAGTGATTAAAAGAAAGATGATGTTGGGGCACCTGGGCGGCTCAGTGGGTTGAGCCTCTGCCTTCAACTCAGGTCATGATTTCAGGGTCCTGGGATCGAGCCCCACATCAGACTCTGCTCAGCAGGGAGCCTGCTTCCCCTTCTCTCTCTGCCTGCCTCTCTGCCTACTTGTGATCTGTCAAATAAATAAATAAAATAAATAAATAAAATCTTTAAAAAAAATAAAAATGATAAAGAGAGCAGGATTGGAATATTGTCAGAAAATATAGGCTCAGGGGCACCTGGGTGGCTCAGTGGGTTAAAGCCTCTGCCTTCGGCTCAGGTCATGATCTCAGGATCCTGGGATCAAGCCCCGCATCAGGCTCTCTGCTCATCGGGGAACCTGCTTCCCCCGCTTCCCCCCCACCCCACCGGCTGCCTCTGTCTGCCTCTCTGCCTACTTGTGATCTCTCTGTCTGTCAAATAAATAAATAAATAATTTTTTTTTAAGGCGAAAAAAGATTGAAAGAAAGGGGGCACCTGGACGGCATAGTCAAGCATTCAGCCCTTGGTTGTGGGTCAGGTCATGATCTCGGGGTTGTGAGAATCAAGCCCTGTGGGGTTCCACACTCAGAACAGAGTCTGCTGAGGATTCTCTCTCTCCCTTTCCCTCTGCCCCCTCACCAAAACACACTCTCGCATGCTCTCTCTCTCTCTGAAATAAATAAGTCTTTTAAAATTTTTAAAGAAGGATCTGTGGCTTTATGAAGATTCCTGAGAAACTATATAGTGAAGTAACAAACTAGAGGTTTCTAGTTTGGAGCAAGTTTGTTGGTCAGCAATATCATTTTAGTTCTTAAAGATGCTTGCTGTCTGTTCTCCAGATGTTGAGGCAGTGCTATTGTATGTGTGCACTGGGATGGTATGGGAAGAGGTTGAGCCCGGCTACACAGGAGGCAAAAGGCTTGCTTCCTGTCCCCTCCCAAGGACCCCTACCTGTTGATATACTCAGTCAGGTAGAATAAGAGTGGCCTCTCTGAGCAGGTTGAGAAATTACCCTACTGTCATTTTCCCAGCTATCCAGCTGCCTAGCTACTTTCAGAAATTTTAAAAATATAAATGATTTGTATTTCTCTGATGATCAGTCATCTTGAGCATCTTTTCTTGTGTCTCTTGGCCATCTATAGGTCTTCTTTGGAAAAATGTCTATACATGTCTTCTGCCCATTTTTTAATTGGATTATTCCTTTTCTGGGTGTTGAGTTTTATAAGTTCTTTATGTATTTTGGATACTAACCCTTTTGCAGATGTGTCATTTGCATATGCCTTCTTCCATTCTGTAGGTTTCCTCTTAGTTTTGTTGACTGTGTCCTTGAATTTAAGAAACAAAACAAAGGAGCAAGGGGGAAAAAGAGAGAGAGGGGAGCAAACCAGGAAACAGATTCTTAACTATAGAGAACAAACTGGTGGTTACCAGCAGGGAGGGACGGGTAAACAGGCAATGGGGTTGGAGGAGGGCACTAGGGATGATCACGGGAGGTCATAGGGGAAGTGTTGAATCCCTATACTGTACAGCTGAAGCTATTATTACACTGTATGTTAACTAACTGGATTTTAAAATAAAACATTTTTAAAAATCAATATAATGACAGAGATGAAAAGAGAAGCAGTAGTCCCAATCTATCTTGAGAAGTATTTTTGAAGACCTCCTGTTTCCGCCTCAACAGGTGGAGGGCCAGGCTTAGTGCAGAAAGCTGCCCAAAAGCCTTATCTCAGTTCTTAATCGAAAGTATCAGTGTTCAAATGTGAAAGTACCCATGGCCACTACCTCATACACTGTGGCAAACATCCGCCTTTGAGATTTTAAGCTGTTTTATCCAGACTTAAAGAAATGCTGGCAATTTTTATTGGACAATATATCCATTGAGCTACTTCTGACACCATCATAAGGAGATACTTCAGAGGGCACAGAAACCACCCAAGTGACGGTCCCTGTTCATCAACTAGTTTGACACACATGTATCCGTGGTCGCTGGAGATCTACTCCTCCCTCATTCAGTCCACCTCAGGAGGAGCTGTGCTCCAGAGACATGCCGGAAGCTGGAAGTAGGAGAGACCAAGGCTCTCTCTGAGCCTCATGAGTAGACATCTCAAGTCACAGGGAAAACTAGACACAGACAAACTACACAACCGAGCCGCTGCACATTCTTAACTGAGCTGGGCAGGCTGACCAGAGACTATGGAAAACTGGGTTCCTTGTCTTTGCAGCTGTGTCTGAAATAAGAAAGTGTTAGCAGTGTCCTGATTCTAAAGTAAAGGCAAATGAAAGGCAACAAAACAGGAAAATTCAAAAGTTGCGTCATGATCCTGGAGTCCCAAGATGGAACCCCATGTCAGGCTTCCTGCTCGGCAGGGAGTCTACTTCTCCCTCTCCCTGCTGCCCCCCAGCCCTGCTCGTGTTCTGTCTCAATCACTCTCTCTCAAAAAAAAAAAAAAAAAAAAAAAAAAAGAGGAAAAGAATAGTCAATATTTCTTTCCAATTCACTGTTAGCATCATCCTTTTTTGCTTTTCCTTTTAGGATGGACCCCTCCTCTTTTCTAGCTTCTAACCACAGTGGTTAATATCATGCTATTCAAAGTGTGGCCCACAGACCAGCAGCCCAGATGTCACCTGGGATTTTGTAGAAATTTCGAATCTCAGTCCCCATCCCTCACCTACTAATTGAGAATCTGCATTTTAACAAGATTCCCAGGTGACTTGCATTCAAGTTTGAGAGGTTGTGGGTTTCTATATCTTAGGACTTGAAATCTGTATTTTTGAGCGATGAGGAGGTAGGGCTGTACATCTTGCCTGTGATAGTGGAAGCTCTCTTGATCTTCCCTGAACTAATGTGCTGAACTAGACACATTCTCCATCATGCTCTGTGCTATGTACTGACTGAAAACCTCAGCTGAATGCTTCAGACCCACTGAAAATTCTGCGGAATGCACAGGGCTGTGCGTCTCCTTTAACTGAATTCAATGTTTACCGAGAATCAGCTGTGTTAGTAGTTCCCACCTGTTTATACCAGTTGTACCAGTTAATAAAGTCGCACACTTTAAATAAATTGAAACAGGAGGAGGAAAGATCATTTTTTCTAAGATAAATGCTTTAGAAAGGCTCAGTGAAATGAAACATATTGTCATTGAAAATTTGCTTTCAAATTAAGGCAGTACGGCTATCAGAAATTAGGAGGGGACCATAACAATGAAGAAGGAGTCTACATTTGGATCATCTCACATATGTCTAAGATTTTATTCTACTTTAATGAAACTGAAATCAGAAATTGAACATTATACTTCATATGTATAACTTAGACAACAAAGAGGATGGGAGGCTCCTATAGACCTATGCTCAAATGTTTTAAAAGATCTTGACCCAAATCAGAAAGATTAAAAATGAATACATAATCTTACATCCAAAATCAATGAAATTGATCTTATTTCATTATAAAACATTTATTTTTAAAATTTCCCTCTTTAAAACTGGACAGCAACATGCAAAAAAAAACTAGACCACTTTATTACTCTGTACACAAAAATAAATTCAAAATGGATTAAAGGCATAAATATGCAATCTGAAACTATAAAAATCCTAAAAGAGAACACAGGCAGTAACCTTTCTGACATCAGCCTTAAGCAACTTTTTTCTAGATATGTCTCATGAAGCAAGGGATACAAAAGCAAATATACACTGATGGAATTACATCAAAATATAAAGATTCTGCACAGCAAAGGAAACAATCAACAAAACTAAAGGCAACCTATGGAATGGGAGAAGATATTTGCAAATGACATATCCGATAAAGTGTTAGTATGCAAAATATATAAAGAACTTATTAAAATTCAACACCCCCCAAAACAAATAATCCAATTAAAACATGAGCAGAAGACATGAACAGACATTTCTCCAAAGAAGACATACAGATGGCCAACAGACATATGAAAAGAGGTTCATCATCATTCACCATTAGGGAAATGCAGATCAAAACTATCATGAGAGATCACCTCATACCTGTCAGAATGGTTAAAATCAACAATACAAGAAACAACAGGTGATAGCAAAGATAGGGAGAAAAGGGAACCTTCTTGCACTGTTGGTGGGAATGCAAACTGGTGCAGCCTCTCTGGAAAACAGTATAGAGATTCCTTTAAAAAGTTAAAAATAGAAATACCCTGCAATCAGGAATCACACTAACTGGGTATTTACCCAAAAATCCAAAAACACGAATTCAAAGGGATACATGCACCCTATATTTATTGCAGCATTATTTACAATAGCCAAACTATGGAAGCAGCACAAGCGTCATGTCCATCAATTGACAAATGGATAAAGAAGATGTGGTATGTGTATACACACACACACACACACACACACACAAACACACAATGGAATATTATTCAGACATAAAGAATGAAACCTTGCCCTATGCAATGACGTGGTTGGAGCTAAAGAGTGTGATGCTAAGTGAAATAAGCCAGTCAGAAAAAGACAAATACCATGGGATTTCCCTCCTGTGGAATTTAAGAAACAAAACAAATGAGGGGGCGCCTGGGTGGCTTAGTCGGTAAAGGATCCAACTCTTGATTCCGACTCAGGTCATGATCTCCTGGTCATGAAATCGAGCCCACCGTCGATTAAAAATGAATACATAAGATCAGTGGGAAGTCTGCTTGACATTCTCTCTCTCTCTGCCACCCTCAACTCACGTTCACTTCCACTTTCTTTCTCAAAATAAATAAGTAGAAATCTTTTTTTAAAAATGAACAAAGGGGAAACAAAAGAGAGAGAGACAAATCAGGAAGCAGACTTTTTTTTTTTTTTTTTAATTTATTTGACCGATCACAAGCAGGCAGAGAGGCAGGCAGAGAGAGACAGGAGGAGGCAGGCTCCCCGCTGAGCAGAGAGCCCGACGCGGGACTCAATCCCAGGACCCTGAGATCATGACCTGAGCCGAAGGCAGAGGCTTTAACCACTGAGCCACCCAGGTGCCCCAGGAAGCAGTCTTTTAATTAGGAAGAACAAACTGCAGATTACCAGAGGGGTGGGGGTGGGGGATGGGCAGAAGCGGTGATGGGGATTAAGGAGGGCGCTTGTTGTAATGAGCACGGGGTGATGTGGAATTGTTGAATCACTGTATCATACCCCTGCAACTAATAGAACACTGGTAACTAAAATTGAGATTAAAAACTTTAAAAAATTTTTTTAAAAAATCCCTCTTTAACCGAATTTTTAATCAATTAACTTTTCTTAATCCTATCAGCTAGAATACATAAAAACCTAAGTAGAGGGGTGCATGGCTGGCTCAGTCAGTTAAGTGTCTGCCTTCGGCTCAGGTCATGATCCCAAGGGCCCTGGCTCCAGCCCCGTGTCAGGGTCCCCACTCAGCAGGGAGTCTGCTTCTTCCTCTGCCCTCCACCCCCCACTCATGCTTGCTCCCTCTCTCAAATAAGTAAATAAAATATTTTTTAAAAAGAAAAAGAATAAAGAAAACACAAGTAGAATGTCCTATTGCAGAGCTTTATGTTTAAAGAGTCAAGGAAAGTAGAAACAATGAGTTTTCGGACTTTAATAGACTCTTCCTTTTTCAGGGTAGGAGTTTGAGGTCCAGAAAGGGAAAATGTCTTGTTTTGGATCAAGGTGTGGTTCTCAAAATGTGGTCCCTATGCCAGCCATATCAACATCACCTGCGAGCTTGCGGGAAATGACGATTCTCAACTGGCCCCAGATCTATGGTATCAGAAACTCTGGGAGGGGGACCAAGATGTTTGTTCTCAGAAGCCCTCTGGGTGAATGTGACACAGCTCAACTTTAAGACCCATCAGTGTACTGTGACCACTCGGTAAAATCAGAACCTGGAGAAGAACCCATTTCTCCATCAATCTGGACCATTATGCTATCTGGTGAATTGGTCAGGCACTTTCTCTAAACTTTACCTTTCTTTCTTTCTTTTTTTTTTTTTTTTTTTTTTTTACAATTTTTTTTAAATTTATTTGAGAGAGAGAAAGTGAGCAGGGGGAGTGGGCAGAGGGAGAGGAAGAAGCAGACTCCTTGCTGAGTAGGGAGCCAGACATGGGGCTCGATCTCAGGACCCTGAGAATATGACCTGAGCCGAAGGTTGTGGCTTAACCGACTAAGCCACCCAGGTGCCTCAACCCCTCCCCTTTTTCCAATCAGTAATTTGAGAGCTCACATAATGTAGACAATGGGCTACAACAAAAGAATCTTAGAACAGGACTCTTTCTAACTTACATAAGGTAAAGAGGTAATTTGTAAACTCTAACAAAAGATGGGTAATTTTCATTGACCTAATTGACAGATAAATTCGCCGTTAAATCATTGTAGCTGTCAGTCCTGCTGCTGCTGTCCTAGCACGTCCGGAAGGTTGACTGTCAGAGATCCTGGACCAAGCATTGTAGAGATTAGCTCGTTTTGTAAAGTAGGTTTTCCCCTTATTTTCTGGGTGAAAAAAATGGAAGCTTAGCCTGATCCAGTAACTTGCCCAAAGGCACAGAGATAACAGGGTGTGGAGCTAGGATTTGAATTCTGGGCTGTCAGTTGTCAAAACCCATGCTTTAAGCATCACATTTTCATATCCGCTCATTTAAGAGAGTTAGATCTACTTATTTTACAAATAAGATGGGAACATATATTTTTGGAATTTGGGTTTTCCCAGTGACTATGGAAGTTCACTCAATGGATTGAGAATAGAAACAAGAACCACTGATTGAGAAACTATGTCTACGAGGCATGAATTGAAAATTGTTTCTTTATATCAGTATAGACCATCATTCTGCACCCGACTTGCACATTAGAATAAAGGCTGGAACTTTCTGGAAAATATATGGGTTCCCAGCCCCACCTCTCTTAAACCAATTAAATTTAAATATCACTAGGAGGGGTCTGAGTATTTGTATTTGTGTGTGTGTGTGTGTGTGTGTGTGTGTGTGTGACTCAGAAATGGATTTTGATGAATTTTTCCCTGTAGCCTGTTATCAGACACGGATGCTGGCCATTCATGGACTACTCACAATGCCTGAGACATGTTGCATTGCCCTCAAGACCCACCCTATTTGGGGTATACCATAACTGAGTTAACAGATAAGACTTTATATCATTTTCAGGCATCCCAAATATAAGTATGGTGTTTTAAAATGCCTTATTGGGCACCTGGGTGGCTCAGTGAGTTAAGCCTCTGCCTTCGGCTCAGGTCATGACCTCAAGGTCCTGGGATCAAGTCCTGCATCAGGCTCTCTGCTCGGCAGAGCCTGCTTCCTCCTCTCTCTCTGCCTACTTGTGGTCAATCTCTGTCAAATAAATAAATAAAATCTTTTAATAAATAAATAAAAATGCCTTACTTACCCATTACTGACCTGGGTTAATAGAATTTTTCTATACTAAAAAAAAATCTCTGGAAAATACCCAGAGAAAAACTTTGTTTTTCTGGCACAGGAAATAGATGTTTCAGTAAAATCTGGCTTTTTTTTTTTTGTAAAGAAAATCATCCTGCTTTTCCTTTGTTTGAGAGAATCAAAATGCTGTTTATTTTACAAGCATACTAATATAAACTAAAAGACAATTGATGGAAATTTTTAATTTTTGCCTACTTACAAAAAGGAAACATTTGGCTGATGAGTGCAATGTATTCATGTAGATGTCCTCATCCCTGAAATTTTTTTTCTCCTATCTAAACCAGATGAAATTAATGATATGTCTTGCTTTTTACAGTAATGTTTCTGAAAAAGTTGGGTGTGATTTGAGTTATTAAGCTTGCAAAACTCCCCCAATATTTTTCTCTGAAGTTATTCTTAATTAGGGCATTTTTTGCCCCTTGGGGACAATTGACAATGTCTGGAGACATGTCTGTCACAACTCGGGGAGTGAGTTTGCTACTGGCATCTAGTGGGTAGAGGCCAGGATGCTGCTAAAAACTCTGAAATATACAGAACAGCTCCCACGACGAAGACTTTTCCAGCCATAATATCCACATTGCTGAATTTGAGAAACCCTGCTCTGAAGTTATTAATTTTTTACCTGTTATGAATTCAGATCCCCCCCAGCATTTGGCCTGCTTAAAGCCCTTCTATAAATAACTCTTGTATAAAATGATAACATATACAGAACTGTCCCCAAATATGCTTTGCCTTACAGGCAGGGGCTGTAGATCATTTCTCATTTGTATTTAAAGCATGTTGGTGTCTCACATGTATGGTGCAAATAGCAATGGAAATTTGACCATTATAAGGGAGATCAGAGCATCTGAAGACCTCTGGGGCCAGAAAGGGGATTCCTCACATTCATCTGAAAGGATAAAGGTGAAGGAGGCTTGGCCTCTTTTTCCTGGGTTCAATAGATGGTAATATGTATTTTTGATTGATGAAGCATAACTTACATTTCATCAGCTTAACATGTTTATAGATTTGCTTTGTCACTCCTTTTTATAATATCCCTCTTAACTGGCGTCCAAACCACCATGAAAGGAAACAGCTAAATCATTTGACTCAAGTTAACTTTCCAAGCATTGTATGTCTCTGTCTGTGACTGGGGCTTGGTTATCTAGAAAGAAAATTGGGATTGGGAAATTATCTTGTGTGTGTGAAAGAGAGAGAGAGAGAGAGTGAGTCCTTTGAGCTTGATAGCTAGGGTGCCTACCTGTGTGTTGACCTGATCAGCCTCCTCTTCCAGGAAATGACTGTTACCCATCTCTCTTGTCATGATGAGTGCCATATCGGTATTTGTGGTCTTTCCAATTTCTCTCAGTTGCTTGGTGCAGGATTAGGCACCCAACCCAAGTGGGAACAACCAGAATTCCTTCCCTGGGGTTTTCAAACTCAAAACCAAGAGGCAATGAACCTTGACTGAACTTGAAGGGTCTACACTGGGCTCATGTATCCCAGCACACAGAAGATGCTAGTTGGTCACAAAAGAGGAGAAGGAAGCCAGAAGAGAACAAAGAAGCACATCCCTGGCAACCCCCCGCCTCCTCCCAACTTACTCCCAGTTCTTCATTTGCTTTTTTGAGAACACCCCCCAGATCCTTCTGACTTCCTTTCTCTGAAGTCAGTGTAAGTTACTGTGACTTGGGACCAAGAGAGTCATGACAATACAGTGTCCTTCCCTGAAAACTAGTTCCTTGAGATCCCCACACACAGACGTCTCCAAATGGAAATAAAACCACACACCCCAGAGTGTATCTGTTTGCAGGAGGAGGTTTCCGGTAATTAGCTTAGATTGCAACAAATGGTACACACAGACTGTTGGCTCTGCATGTGTGCTCCAAGATTGGTGTTTACCCTATTAGATTCCAATTTAAGAATGTCATAAAGTTTATCAGTGAGCAAATGGAAACTAGCAAGAACACATACATAAGTGGGGAGAGGCGTGTGCCTGGATAACATAGATTTTTTTAGACTTCAAAACAATTACTTTTATTGGGGTGATAGCAAAGGGGACACAACCATATTCCTCCACTTAAACTTGGTGATGGTTGGGTATTTTTAGCAAATGAGTTGTCAGCAGAAAGGCTTCATTAGACCCATCAGGATATCTGCCCATGAAGAACGAATCCCAAACTGTACTGACAGTTTCCTTGAGCCAAAATGATGAAGCACTTCTGACAAGACGCATATTGTGCTCCCCATGTGAGGAGCATGAGGAACAAAAGAGACAGTTTGATCTTCATTTGGTCAGGTTAATATTGACACAGCTTAGAAACATCAGAAGTGTGTGTAATGTACATGTACAGCTAGTGCTCTAGAGACTTGACTGGTGGTTTCCATAAATCAGAAAAGGGTACCCAGCGAGGAAGGAAGGTTTCCTGCTTTCTCGAAATATTGTTCAAACTAGATGATTTATTTTTACAAAGAAAAATAAATAAAGCTGTAAGTTTTCAAGCTCATGGCTCAAAACAAGCCAATAGGGATATTTTTTTTAACGTCTATACACAATTGTGGAAATAATTCAGTATTATTATCTGGTAGCTGGAGTGTTGCCCAGGTTCCACCATTTCAAAAATAAAGCATGACTAATGAGTGAATTTTCCATTACGCATGGGTTCTGAATTACTCATTCCCATATAGAAGTGCTTATAAACACACATAAATTCTAACAAAGGGGCCATTCTAGGGGAACAACAATGTAGCCCTTTTCCGGCTGAGTCCTTCCATCCATATTGTATCAAAAAGTTTTGATGATTATGGGTCTGCCCTTAAAGGATGTGTAAATTAGGCTGACCTTGTTAAAGATAAATAAGTCATGATCTCATTAATTGGTTGTGAACCTCCCCACATGCACTTATTCAATCTACTATTAACTAGTTGTAAGTGTCTGCCTTCATCTCCTCTATGGAATACAGTATATAAGCATCATTCTTCAGGGCAGCTCTCTGTGGTTCTAACATTGGTTCTCTTTATGATGGAGACAGTAAGGATGGGGCAAGACTTCAACTTGTTTAATTTCAGGTTGACTGAAACCACTCCATTTTAAGAGGTTCTTCATTTAAACCTGTGCTTCCAGTTGAGCTCTTTCCCCCTCCTCCTCCCCTTCCCTCACTCTCTCTCATGTGCTCTTTCTCTTCATTAATGATATGGTTATAGGAGGTATTAACTGTTTGTCTGATGACATGAAAACAGTAATTTTCAATTTTCGACAAACATGTGCACTCTCCTTCTCTTCTTGAATTCTTTGACCCAAATGACGACCTTACTAGGGTGATTGTTTAAAAGACTCTTGGTTTCTCCTTTAATACTTATGACGTGCCTGACCTACACTGCAGCATCTATTTGCAGATTGACAAATCATCTTGTCATGGATGGTTATGCCTTTATAGGCGGGCTTTGCTTGAAGAGATGGTGGTATCATAAGTTCTTCTGTTAACCTTAAAAATTAAAACTGTCAGTTTTTTTACCAGCAAAAAAGGATTTATTCAGGAGTAGCAGAGAATTGCAATCCAGGTCAAGCAAGCTATGGAAAACCATAGGCAAGTCAGAGCCTTGAAGCAGAGGAACACTCTTTTATAGAGGAAGTGGGGAGCAGGGAAGGTCGTTTGTTGGAAACATAAAGCCCATTGGAGTAAACTGGGAGTCTGAAGTATCGTGGCTTTTCATTGGCTGAGTTGTGACAGTCTCTCATTGGCTGGGCTGTTACCAAGGCAGAAGGAAAGCCTTTCTTGCTCCTGCTGGACAGTAGTGTTTATGTACACCGTCAGTCTCTTCCTGTTGGCTCTGCAATTGATAACAAGTGGTAAAAAGTGAGAGCTTCCCTGCTGCCCTCCTGACATCATTCTAAATGAGGTTCCCTTTATTAATTTTTTTGTGCTTTTTCCCCTTTAATTAATTTTCACACTTCCTATTAAGATTCCCATTCCCTCGTGGTTAAAAATTATTTATTTTATACATTATATTATATTTTATATATTTTATGTATTTTATATATATTATTATAGATATTATATTATATATACTGTATATGTATTATGTATCATAAAAATTACCAACCTAATTCCTGGTTTCTTTGGGCTTTTGAGCAGAAGAAACAATGTTGGGAGCATCCCTAGATAACGTTTTTATATCCTGAATGTTAATTGAGATTCTTCCATCATGCATGGAAGCTACCAAAGAAAGCAAAACTAATGGGGGCAACTCTGGGTAACCTGTGACCATGCCAGTTCTCCTGCTTTCTAGGTTTTCTGCATACACATGCATGCCCAACTTTTTAGAAGTACATATTGCTGTAAGAATGTCAAAACATTCTTTCTTCATAGCAGTTTCTTTGGGTGAGTTTTCAATTTTAGGCCTATACATACAGTTAATGGTCATCCCACACTTCTAATTCAGAGAGTAGATGAAAAACTGGAAATTGGTCATAAGGCTTGATAATATTGAATCACAAAAAAAAATGTAAACAGCTCATTATTATTAGCATTTGTTAAAATCAAAGGTGTGACTTGCTTGTGTATAGTAATGAGGGTGAGTGGATACTACATAGTCACAGAGGAAGGGGCAAAAAAATGTTTTTTGTTAAATTAAAACCAGAATTCATTAGTAGTATCTTTGGTGGTGAAGAATTTCTCATTCAAGAAAAACATAGAGGTCAGAACATGGGTTCTACTCCCATTTTTCACCTGGATCAGCCAGGTGACATCGGTGTCTTTACCTCTCAGAGCCTCCTTTCTCCCAGTGTGAAACAGAAATGATGTTACCCACCTCATCAGGGTATCTTCAAGTTTAGATGAGATGATGCAACGCATGTAACAGGGGGCTTAAGGTAGACACAGTGCTTGGTTAAATCATGATAGGCATTCACTACTGGTTTCGATGAAATTCACACTGATACATATGTTATATACTCATTTATATAATGTAGCATTTTTAATTTTCACAAAATCTTTCCACAATAGAGCTCTTTCTTTAGCTATGAGGAATATTATGTACTGTCTGACTCTATTTTCAAAGTATGATGTATAATATCGTTTTAATAGACCCAGTGAAGTTTTTACTACTTAAATGCCTTGGTGAGCTTATAAAAATAAGAACAATGGAGCTTTTTTTTTTTTAAATGACATCTGGTAAAAACATGGGAAATATCTTTGCTTACCAATTAAAGAGTGGCTGAAAAACAGAATAAATGAAATCTCTTAATTTATGCATTTTGTGTTCTCATAAATCATTTTCCTGTCAAAATTATCAGACTTTATTATTGCTGAATATTTTAAACATCATAATGGAATTTTGGTAGCATAAATCATAAAGCTTTCAGTTAGAACATTTGTGTACACACCTCAGCATTTTTCTTATATCTTGATGAAAAAAAAAATAGTCCTCAGTCTAGAAATAAATCCATGCAGAGTATAAATGTCAAACTATACTCTTAAATTTCAGTAACTCAGCAATCCATGCTGGTCACTGTGCTTGCTAGGTGGTTATGGACTGTCAAGCTATGTTTCTAAGCCTCGCTGTTCCCCCAAAATGAAGCTCAACATGCTTCTGTTTTCATCTTGGGCATGATTTTTATCCTACCTGCAAAAAAAAAAAAAATTACCTGCTCACTTGATTTTTCTATTTCCTATAAGATGAAAAGAATCTCAAATGTAATAAATCCTGGCATAGCTTGTTCTTGACATTAGAAAATAATTTATTGCATTTACTAAAAACCTTATGCAATGTATTTCATTTATAATTTGTAAGAGAGACAACTGTTTTTTGATTAGGTGTGTAGTCCAGAATGTTGGACCTACACAGAAAGTGTTAGCACAAGGAGTAACGTCTACAGAAGGGCAGGTGGCCCTTGGAGGAGAAACGTGGTAAGGAAGGAGCAGGCTCTACCCTTGGTGACTTAGCAGAAGGAGAAATCACCATGCAATCTTTTGATCCTTTAAAAGTTGTTATTTGTGTATAGAGAAACAGAAGCTCATTCACTGAGTGTAAGTTGGAATTAAATATTCAGCCAGTTAATCATCTGCCTTTGGCTTAGTTCAGGATCTCAGGGTCTTGGGATCGAGCCCCACATCGTGTTCCCTGCCCAGTGGGGAGCCTGTTTCTCCCTCTCCCTCTGCTGCTCCCCCTGCTTGTGCTTTCTCTCTCTTTCTCTCAGTCAAATAAATAAATAAAATATTTTTAAAAAATAAGGATTTCAGGGGCACCTGGTGGCTCAGTGGGTTAAGCCTCTGCCTTCGGCTCAGGTCATGATCTCAGGATCCTGGGATCAAGTCCTGCATCCGGCTCCCTGCTCAGCAGCGAGCCTGTTTCCCCCTCTCCCTCTGCTGCTCCCCCAACTTGTGCTTTCTATCCTTCTCTCACTCTCTGTCAAATAAATAAATTCTTTTAAAAAAATAAATAAGGATTTCAGTAACAAGATAAACACTCTTTACCCATTTCTTAAATCTTGTATCATTTTTATAAATGACTTTACTTCACATTTATCTCTGTGTAAATTCCTCAATCCCATCACCTTTAAAAATTTTATATGTGAGTCCCTTAAGTGACTTAAAAATGTGTGTGACAATCATTTTAAAGTTCATATATATTATAAAGGTTATAAGGCAAGAAATTTTAGTAAGAATAACTAGTTCCTATACCAAAATTTGTAAAAGAACAGCGTTCTGTTCTTTTGTGTGACTCTTTCATAATTCATGTAACCATTTCTCTATTGTTAGACATTTAGACCGTTTCTAAGTTTTAGTTATTAAAGCAACAACCCAGTGAATAGCTTTGTCCATAAACCTTTTGTGTGAGTATCTGATTATTTCTTTAGAATGTATTTCTAACAGTGTATGAGAATGCCTCTTAGGAGGTATTTGCCAATAATAGGAAAAGATGAAATATTTTAGTATCAAAGGATTTCTACGATTATCAGTGAGCTCAGATATTTATTGGCATTTGTATTTCAATTGTAAATGTCATATGGTCAACTGTTTTTCTATTGCTATGCTTACTTTTTTCCATTAATTTATAAGAACTTGATTTTGAGGACATTAAGACTTCCTCCTCCCAGTTAAAAAATAAATAAAATGATAATAATAACAGTTGCCCTGAAAACTTTTGAGTAGCTGTAAGCGAAGTATCATGATTCTGCTTACATTTTTATTTTTTTATTTTTATTTTTTTAAAGATTTTATTTATTTATTTGACAGACAGAGATCACAAGTAGGCAGAGAGACAGGCAGAGAGAGAGGAGGAAGCAGGCTCCCTGCTGAGCAGAGAGCCCGATGAAGGGCTCGATCCCAGGACCCTGGATCATGACCTGAGCTGAAGGCAGACTTGAACCGACTGAGCCACCCAGGCGCCCCTCTGCTTACATTTTTAAAAGTTCTCTCTTGGTGCAGCAGGAAGAACTGATCGTAAGACACAAGAGCAGCTTGAGGGAGACCAGTCAGAAGCCTGTTGCCACTATTCAAGTAAGAGATGATGGTGACTGTGGCTGGGACAGTAATAGAGATGGAGAGAAGTGTTTGGACTCGAACCATGTTTCAGAAGTAAAAATCACAGGATTTGTTGATGAGGAATGAGAAAAGAAAAGAATCAGTGATATCCAGATGTTTGGCTGAGTTAACTGGGTGCCTGATGGTGTCATTTAATGATATGGGGCAAACTGAGGTGGAGGTTGGTGTTTGTTTGTTTGTTTGTTTGTTTTTTGAGATGTTTATTAGACATTTACGTGGAAATATCATGTGGATAGACAAGGGTAGAGTTCAGGTGGATGTAGCTTGATTGTCCCTGGTAGACAGACTGTTTGAAAGCCGGCGCACTGGATGAGATCCCCAAAGAGAATGTGTACATAGAGAAGAAAAAGACGTGTGAGAACACAGTCTGAGGCTTGAACACTTAGAGGTTCAAAAGGAAAAGGAACCAGCAGAGAGGACCTAGTTGTAGCCTGGGAGCTGAGAGAAAAACAAGGGTAATGTGATAGCAGCAAAGTGAAGGAAGGACATGTTTCAAGGAAAGGGGAGGGTCGACCTCGCGGAATTCTTGGGAGAAGTCAAATAGAGTAGAAGCAGGAAAGTGACTTTTGGGTATTGCCACCTGGAAGCGATTGGTCCTTTTTTTTCCCCCTTTTTTTAAAAGATTTTATTTATTTGTTTGACGCAGAGAGAGAGATAGTACACAAGTAGGTGGAGTGGCAAGCAGAGGCAGAGGGAGAAACAGGCTTCCTGCTACCAAAGGAGCCCGATGCTGGGGCTCGATCCCAGGACCCTGAGCCAAAGGCAGATGCTCAACTGACAGAGCCATCTGGGTGCCCTGTGATTGGTAGTTTTGAGAAGAGCAGTTTTGATGGAAGGATGGAGGCAAAAACGGGACAGAGGGCTTCAGAAGACAAGGGAGGATAGGACTATACCAGCAATGTAATAGAGTGGGTTTTCCTCTCTCAGGGAATAGCCACATTTCAGTACTCAAATGTTTACAAGACATCGCTTTTATTTCATGTGATCCACTATGACGATCAGCACATGGCACAAAGACTCAATTTTTCAGAGCAATGGAATAAGAACTAAAACAGGATTATAGTTTGAGAGAATGTAATTTGCTACCACGTTTGTCTGCAGACTTTCAACCACAAATGTAATGAATCTCCTGGACACTATCACTGTCACTGTCTCGGTTGTGATAGGAGTTAAAGTAGAGCCATCTCATTTCTGTTTCCCTGCTCTTGGTCATTGTGATCATCAAACTCACCTTAAATAATAAAGCCTTTTCTCGCCACACTTCCAGGCTCTTCCAGCCCATTCCAACACTAGAAATTACTTGGACAAAAGTACTCATGACCTCTAAAAATGTTTAATGATTGAATCTTTGGACCCATGGATGACAAAGGACAGTGACAGGGAGCACTTCCCATTCTTCCCAGTTGAGGTACTGGAATAGGCTGGATTTTGTGCCAGCCAGTTAGTTCCCAGCTATAACGATGAGTAGGGTAACTTTGTAAATTCCTAGCAGCAGTCTCAGGCTGGGGTCCTGCTCCTAAGGTAGAGGACTGTATGATGGAGCCAGGGGGTGGTAAGTTACGGTAGGAGCTCTTCATTTTCTAAACCTTTGACAAATTGAGTGAGATACACAGACGTGTATGTATATAATTTTAACTGAAGGTGGAAGAGACATTTTGGAGACATTTGAGCAGATTAACAAATAGTATTTGTATACATGTAACTAAAACAGTAATTTATCAGGTGGAAGGCAGATGGGGGGAATAAAATGCCAACCTGTATCTACAGTTGGGTTGTGTTGATGATGAAGTGCTGTTTATTCAGGGCCAGCCTAGCTTGTCAGCAACATAAGAGCTGCGGTAGCACATGACTCCCTGCGTAGCTAGAAGACAATAATAAATTATCTCCTATGCAAATAGCACCGGTATAAAAGCAGAACAAACAGATTCTGCCTCCCAGATTCCTGAAGATTCTCACTCACTCCCTTGTTTGATGCTGTTTTCAACAAGATCCTACTGACACGCTCCTAAAGCCATTAAGATCAACTCTGGTTTGGTCAGTTACATGAGGGTAGACAGGACATAGTTGTTGACGACTGCCATTTTGGAGTGCCCAAGCGATTCACGCGAATCTTTGCTTTTTCAATACTTCATATGATCGTATGGGTTTGGGGGCCCCCCAGAGGAGAACTGGGGATCACCCAAAGGAGCTTGATTCGAAGAATCGCTTGATTTTCACATAATGAAGATACAGAATCTTGGACCCAATCCTTGACCCGATAAATGAGATACTCTAGCAAAGTGGCTCAGAAACACACACCCGCCCTGGGGTGATTTTTTTGATGAAGGTGGTGTGAGGTACCAGACACTGAGGTGTGAGTTAATAAAAGTCCCAGGAAAATGATAGCATTGAAAGAACCCAAAGAAAGGGGCAGAAGGAAATATGTCCAAAAAATATATGCCTCCCTTTTTGAAAGGGCTTTTCAATTTCCAATGTGCTTTCAAATCACCCGGGATTTTTGGAGAATGCACTTTCTGCTTCCGTAGGTCTGGAGCATGGCCCGAGACAGCATCCCTAACAAGATGTTTGGTGTTGCCAAAGCCTCTGGACTTGAGTCCCGAAAGATCCTAGAGCTGCCATTTGTACACGGAAGAATCCAAACAGATTGGAGTTCAGCCAACAGTTTGGAATAGCAAATGTTCCACAACTATGGCTTTGAATAATGCTGAATCTACCTCATCCTATTCTCGGGCTCAGCTACCAGTAAAACCTGCCTTCTTTTGTTCAAGAGACCTAGCTGGGAGTCTCGTAATAATTGTGAAAAATCTCTTAGAAGTGTTGTATCTTCTTTCAAGGGTTTATAACCATATGCGGGGGATTTTCTGTACATACCGAAAAAAAATATTTTGAAAGGGAAATTGCTAAGCTTTTTGGCCAACACCGTTAGTCTGGAAGATGTAGGAGATAAGACGTAGGTAGCTGCTGTCCATTCTTGTTTTCCTTCAGGACCATAGCTGCTTTTATAATTCATGACGGCTCATGATAAGCTCAGCACTGAGGTCCTCTTGAGGGACAAGATCAATGATGATTTGAGATAATTTCGTTTATTGAATGTGCATTGTGTATAATGTGAGGTCCAATTTAAAAACATATATCATTTTAAATATCTACTTCTATTGTGGGTGAATTTATTTTTTAAGTATCTAGAGATTGCTACTATGACACATGAGCAATAAATAAAAGCATGAAAACTGACAGTATGCTTTCCGAGACACATGTTGCAAAAGCTGTTGTGTTTGAACATCCTAAATTTCACTACAAAGTCAGTACAATAGATCCTTGGTATTCACCAACAATGTATCCTGAGAGCTTTATCAACTCCCCGGTGCAATTCCTTGTACCCAAAAAGGGCAGTGTTCTCCAGAGACGGCTAGTGAGAGCGTCTGCTGCAAAAGTAGGCAACAACCACTCCTTGAGGTGTGGAAGCTGATGATGGGCTGGGCTCCCACACCTGTCAGGTGTCTCGTGTGGCCTCTCGGGGCCTCAGAGACTTTGACATTCAACTCAGCAGAATTACAGAGTACATGTGTTATGGATATTTTAAGCAGCCAGTAAATAATCTGAGCCACAAATATGAAATCCACAAGTTTCAAAGAACAGCCACATACAAACATAAAGCTGGGCATGGGAAATGCCCTCATCTCTTTGCACTGAACTGTCTGGCTCCTGGTCACAGTTATCTGGGGAGGGTGTACGTCGCACCTCCACTTCCTGTGGTACATATTTCTGTGTCACTTTAATACTTTACCAGTGGTTGGGGCACCTGGGTGGCTCAGTGGGTTGAGCCTCTGCCTTCAGCTCGGGTCATGATCTCAGGGTCCGGGGGTCAAGCCCCGCATCGGGCTCTCTGCTCATTGGGGAGCCTGCTTCCTCCTCTCTCTCTGCCTGCCTCTCTGGCTACTTGTGATCTTTCTCTCTGTGTCAAATAAATAAATAAAATATTTAAAAAAAATACTTTACCAGTGGCACACACAGTTCTGATGCCTTTTATATCAGAACAAAAATGAATAGAATTCTTTGTCTCTCTTGAGTGCACATCATGGTGATTTCAACTGAGTGGTGCAGTCAACTGTCGATTGTCTGTGACATATATATGGATATATATCATATATCAGATATGTGATATATATGATATATACATATCATATATATTTATATGTAATTACAGCATATATATGTGTGTGTGTGTGTATATATATATATGTATACATATATATATATATGCACTGTGATAGAGGATTATGTAGCAAAGGCTGATTTTGTGTGTCTGTCTCTCCAGTCATTCAAAAACATTTTTTTTTGAGGGGCATCTGGGTGGCTCAGTCATTAAGTGTCTGCCTTTGGCTCAGGTCCTGATCCCGGGGTCCTGGGATCGAGCACCATATTGGGCTCCCTCCTCCCCCCCGGAAGTCTGCTTCCCCCTCTCCCTCTGCTCCCCGCTGTCCCACTGCTCATGCTCACTTTCGCTTGTTCTCTCTCTCTCTCTCTAAAGTAAATAAATAAAATCTTTAAAACAAAGACAAAAACATTTTTTTGAGCAACTAGTATATTCCAGGCATTATGTTAGGGGCTAACGTCTGGTCTTCAGTTCCTTCCTTTAAGAAAGAGAAACAACTATGTCAACAAAGTGGTTCTCATTGCCATTAATAAAACTGAAAAAGGCCAGCACATATTTGGAGATGATGTGAGCCATAGGTTTGTGGTCATGGGCTCCTTTTCCACAATGATTCATTCCTTCTTAGCTACCACATAGAGCAAGAAGATCTGATATCATAGCCCTTCCATCAATCTCCAGACTCCTACACTGGAATAAAAAGCATACAGTTAACTTAGCTAGAGTCATCTTATGGATTCTTCTTGGCATCATAATTATCATTGGATAACAGTTATTTTAAAAACAACAATAAAAAATAAAAATGAAATAAAAAACAACAATAACCTCCTATTTTTCTGGCAATTGGTTGTAGCAATACTCAGCAGCTATTCCTAATCCTGTGAACAATAAAAGGAAAAGTATTTTTTACAAAGCCAATGTTCAAATAAATATTTTAGGAAAAAACTCTTAAGACATTTGTTACTTGTCTGAATTATCGGAATAATGGCCAAGATGCCTGGGGCGCGTGGTTGGCTCAGTGAGATGAGATGGAGCCCCAGGGGGTTCTGTCCGTATCGGGGAGTCTGCTCGGGATTCTCTCCCCACCTCTCTCCCTCTGTACCTCCTCCCCTGCTCCTCCCCCCCCCCCCCCCCACCCACCCACACCCCCCCCCCCTCTCTCTCTCAAAAAAAAAAAAAAAAAAAAAAAAAAAAATACTGGCCAAGACTCCTTCCTTCCTTGGACTAGGAAAACAAACAAGCAAAGGATATTTTAAGCCATAGCATGAAAGTTTGCCAACTTGTGTGTCTGATAAGAAATACCTGTCACAATACATCACAACATGGGACCAATTTGTGGCACAAGTGCTGAGGCGAGGCCGTCTGACATTAATATCAATGGCTCTATTGTTGTTTCAGAACTGTATGTTTCACAGCAATATCAGCAATGACTTGAAAGCATTTGCAGACAAGTTCGGCTTTGATGTCCTCATCCTCCTGGCCAGCTACTTGTCGGAGGAAGAGCAGCCCAGACGGCAGATCGCTGTGTATTCCCAGAACCTCGAGCTGTGCAGTCAGGTAAGGACCTCCTTCACTCCCGCCCATTTGCTTCCTAACCTGCTGGCTGTCACAACATGCGGCAGGACTTGGGAACCTATGGGCAGCTCAAGGAAATGCACCTGAGAGATAAGGTCCTCGAGAAATGTTGGGCGTATTTTGCACCTTGGGCCATTTAGGTATGTTGGTACGTATGTATGTATTTCTATTTCAAATTTTTCAGAGTTTTCAGTTTTGAGGCTATGTCACCCAAAAATCACCTAATCAGAATCGGCAGTGAGATAAATACTGGCCCTTTTTTAAAAATCGAGGTGTAATTGACATATAACGTTATATTAGCTTCCAGTATACAACATAACGATTTGATATCTGTGCATATTGTGAAGGGATCACACCCCAGGAAGTCTAGTTAACATCCATCACCAGGCGTAGTTACAAGGAATGTTTTTGTGGGATGAGGACTTTTATGACCCGCTCTCTTAGCGACTTTCAAATAAATAATACGGTATTACCAACTGTAGTCGCCATGCTGTACATTACATCCTCAGGACTTACGTTTTGTAACGGGAAGCTTGTACCTTTTGGCCTCCTTCACCGCCCCCCCCCCATACAAGGCCTTTTAATTTATTTTTAAATGTATTTTGTAGGGAAGTACAGTTGACGCTCAGTGTTACATTAGTTTCACGTGTAGACATTCAGTAACTCTGTATATTGTGTTGTGCCCATGAGTGTAGCTACCACCTGTCATCACACAACACCGATATCATTGACTTATCCCCCATGACCACATGGGGCCTTTTAAAAGATCCCCGTATCTGTTGTCTTCTAGACAGAGTCCATAGAGAGAAAGAATGTATCTGTTTCACCCAAAGAGAGGCAAGTCCTCCTGGGGGTGATATTTTCTTCGAGGGCTGCTACTTGGTTATACCTAAAAAAAAAAAAAAAAAAGTAAGTCCCCGTCTGAATACCTATTTGGGGCCCAGTGTTTAGTAACTGATCTAATGCTTTGATCAAAATTGGCTTGTCTCTAAGTACTAAAATTCTAACTGGGTAATTAGCTCCTCTTGGTTGATCACTGAATTTTTTAACCCAATGTTTCGGAAATAATGTAAGTAGACAACATGAATCAAAATAGGGCCCTGGCTATACCAAACCAGGTGTATTTAACAACCAGTAGGAGAAACTACATGATTCATTATAACATGGACACGAACATACAACAGTTTCGTCACTGTCTTCCCTCACTCACGGATTGACACCTGTCCGTCCGCGGGGGGGCTGTGGGCAAAGTCTCGCGAGACTCCTTTCTCTCGCGAGACTCCTTTCTCTCGCGAGACTTCTTTCTCCTTCCGCGTCCTCCCTTGCGGTCCCCCAAGAGATCCGTCTTGGCTGTATTGCATGTGACTGTAGATGCTCACGGACTCCTCTGTGCATTCCCAACTGCAAGTGTGAAAGAGGAAGGAGCCCCTCTCTGCTCCGGCCGGATGTGTTTTTCAGCCCCCGGCTTCTGACCCTCACACACCTGCGCGTTGTATTACCAGCCTGTGGCTTTTTCAAAGCTTTGACTCTACACTGGGTTTCCACGCTGAATTCTGTGTCTGGTCACTGGTTTCCTAGGGACCGACTTGCACCTCCTAAGCCTCCAAAACAGTGGTTTTCAAATCAATTTACTAGCGATTTGAAATCGCTTTAGTGGTTTAAAAATTGGTTAATCTTAAACAGACAAAAGTGGACGAGCTGGTGAAGGGATTAGAAGCTCGGGAGCCGGCTGGGCGTGCCTCTCCTCTTCCCCATGCCCGCCCCCGCCACCTGAGAGAGAGCTCTTGAGCCGACACAAGGTCAAGACTACCCTAGAAAAAACCTTCTGGGTCCATGGGACCACAGTTGGTTAAGGGTCAGCCTCTGCAGAATTCACAACATGGCTCCATCACATGTCACCTGCATGGCATTGGTCAAGGTTTCTGACCTTGCTACGTCTCTGTGTTCATCACTGGCAAAATGGAGATAAAAATCCCTACCTTGTACAGAATAATTGTGAGGATGGAAGGAGGTAGTGCACATAAAACCCTTAGAACTGCGCCTGGCGTATGGAAACAATAAATGTAATTATCACTATCTATGTGATCTCCCTAGTTATTTTCAGTGTTGTTGCTCTCACCTCCTCTATTTCTGTGGGGCCATTTCAAAAGCCCAGTGGGCAAAATATCCCTGACATTTCCTAAAAATCATAGAGCTGCAGCCGGGTTCCAGCCTCTCACCACCTTCTCTTGGCCTCCAAGGGCAGCTTTGTCTGTTCTGGGCTCCAGGCCGATGCTTCCGGGGGGCAGGAAGAGATAGTTGGGGTTCATATGCTGTTGGAAAGCTCCACCCCGGTAGCTTTCTCTTTCCTATTTTCTCCTTTGTCTTATGAGGCAAAGGCTTTCAGAGGTAAAAGAGAGTCCTGGGTTCCTTCTCCTGCTCCATTTCCCTTCATGCCCATACTCATCCCACTCCCACTTTCTCAGCAACCAGCATTATCTCGGCTTTTTGCGAGCTTGAGCTTCACTCCTGTTGGAAGATGATATTGTGCTACACCAAGGAAAGGATTTAAATGGTTTCAATCTCGTAACCTGTAACTCTCAGAAGCAAACAACACTGAGCAGCGGGATTTTGAGTTAAAAGAAAACCGGTTTGGTGGGATTGTAGAAAGAGGGGGCAGTATTTTAAGTGGGATTTTCTGTGTCTTACATTATGCGGTCTTCAGTTGTTTGAGAGCTTCTTTGTAGAACGATGCACATAGATTAATCTTATATTAAGAAAAACTAAGAGAGACAAATTGCAAAGAGCAGAGTGCCTAAGTGCTCACACGAACCCCTGTTGCCTCCCTGACAGATTTGCTGTGAGCTGGAGGAATGCCAGAACCCCTGCCTAGAGCTGGAGCCCTTTGAATGTGGCTGCGACGAGATCCTGGTGTACCAGCAGGAGAACCCTTTGGTGACCTGTGATCAGGTGGTTCTTCTTGTCAAGGAAGTCATCAACAGGAGGTGTCCAGAGATGGCTTCCAACAGCCGGACGTCCTCGACCGAAGCTGTGGCAGGAAGCGCCCCACTGTCCCAGGGATCTTCCGGGATTATGGAATTGTATGGCTCCGACATAGAGCCACAACCCAGCTCTGTGAATTTCATAGAAAATCCTCCAGATCTGAGCGATTCTAACCAGGCTCAGGTGGATGGGAACTTAGACCTCGTCAGCCCCGATAGTGGCTTGGCCACCATCAGGAGCAGCCGTTCGTCCAAGGAGAGCTCCGTTTTCCTCAGTGATGACAGTCCAGTGGGAGAAGGTGCGGGGCCTCACCACAGCCTTCTCCCAGGGTTTGACTCCTATAGTCCCATCCCCGAAGGAGCAGTCGCTGAAGAGCACGCCCGGTCCGGAGGACACAGCGAATCTTTTGATCTCTTCAACTTTGATCAAGCGCCCATGGCTTCTGGGCAGTCCCAGCCATCTTCCCATTCCGCAGACTACTCTCCCGCAGACGACTTCTTCCCCAATAGTGATTCATCAGAAGGACAACCCCACACCGGACCTAAAGAAATCAGTGGGATAGGGATGGACATGTCTAATTATTCATCCGGTTCACTTTTGTCAGGGACTGGCAAAGATAACCTTGTGGAATTTGATGAGGAGTTTGGTCAGAGACAAGATAGTCCCCGGGATCACTCTGAAAGAAATTTGAGCCTGACAGGTTTTGTGCGAGATAAAACTCCTTCACCAGAAAGGCTAAAAAATATTGGAAAGAGGGTCCCACCAACACCTATGAATAGCTTTGGAGAAAGCTCACCATCTACCGAAGAGCCAGCTCTACTCTATCCAGATAATGTGACCCAAAAAACAATAAACACAGGTCACATCGGGCCACCTCATACCCGTGCGAGGTGCAGCAGCTGGTGGGGTGGTTTGGAAATCGACTCTAAAAATATTGGAGATGCTTGGAGTTCCAGTGAGCAGGAGTCTGTCTTCCAGAGCCCTGAGTCGTGGAAAGATCATAAGCCAAACCCAGCAGATAGGAGAGCCTCGGATTCTATATTTCAACCAAAGAGTCTCGAATTCCCAAAGTCAAGTCCCTGGGAGTCTGAGTTTGGTCAGCCTGGGCTTGGCAGCAATAATATTCAAGACCGAAATGAGGACAATTTGCAGTTTCAGAACGTGCCCCCGGAGAAATTGAATTTGTCAAATGCTTCTCCTCAGGGAACAAATCACCTGATAGAAGACTTTGCCGCCTTGTGGCGTTCTGATCGCTCTCCCACAGCGATGCCAGAGCCGTGGGGTAATCCCACAGAAGACGGCGCCCCTGCCGCTGCGATGTCGTTCCCAGCCTGGAGGGCCTTTGGTAAAGAAGATGGCGCCAAAGCTCCGACAAGTACCTGGCACCTGCACCCAACCAGTGGTGAGACGCCGTCTGTGAGGGACCCGAGCCAGTGGGCCATGGCAAAAAGTGGGTTTTCTTTTCCTTCAGAAGACAATTCACCCAGCGAGGCCAAGAATGAAGAAATCTGGGGCCAGAAGAACCACAACCCCCAGGACGATATCCTTATATCTGGGAGTCCCAGCTCCGATCTGGATCACATGTGGAATAGTTCTAAGCCAACACAGGAGGATCAGAATGGTTTAGTGGATGCAAAAATTAGGGGGAAGGTATATGAAAAGGTTGATTCCTGGAATCTTTTTGACGAGGGTATCAAAAAAGGTGGGTCGGACGCCATGGCACCATGGGAAGATTCCTTCTTATATAAATGTTCTGATTACAGCGCATCCAACATGGGGGAAGATTCCGTGCCTTCCCCCTTGGACACCAACTACTCCACGTCTGACTCTTACACATCGCCAACATTTGCTGGAGATGAAAAAGAAACAGAAAACAAGCCATTTGCCAAAGAAGGAGACTTGGAGTCAAAAGACGCGAACTCCGCCGTGGGGGAGATTGAAATCCCTCCTCAATCCCCAGAGCAGCCACCTAGGAATCGAATTAGCTCAGGTCCCGGGAACCTGGAAATGTGGGTTTCCCATGATGCAGATAATAGTTGTTCAATAAATGTCACTCATAACTCCGATAAAGATTTACTCGAGACAGAGCCCACCGATGATAAGAACATCTCCCTGGACGATGACATTGGGGAAAGCAGCCTATCCAGTTACGATGACCCCAGCATGATGCAGCTGTACAATGAGACCAACCGTCAGCTCACGCTTCTACACAGCAACACCAACTCCCGCCAGGCGGTCCCCGACAGCCTCGACTTGTGGAACAGGGTGATTCTGGAGGACACGCAGTCCACCGCGACCATCTCCGATATGGATAACGATTTGGACTGGGATGACTGCAGTGCCGGCGTGGCGATCTCCAGCGAAGGTCAAGCACAGGGATACACGGCTGAAGGTCCCGAACCTGAGACCCGATTTTCTGTGAGACAGCTGGAACCGTGGGGTGTGGAGTATCAGGAAGCAAATCAGGCGGACTGGGAGCTCCCTGCCTCTTCTGAGCACGGCGAGAACCCTCCTGCCAAGGAATATGACACCCTGAATGGAAAAAGTGGGCAGCTCATCGCAAATAATATTTGGGATTCCGTCACGAGAGATAATGACATGTCTTCGTTAATGATACCAGGCCCACCGTATGTTACAGATTCTGAACTACACAAGTCACCTTCCGAAACTCCCAACTCATCAGAAAAAATTAAGGACCGTTATATCCCAGAGGTGCTAGAAGCTTCTGGAGCCAATGAGTCAGGAACACTTGATCCTGATAAGCAGGACGCAGGCAGAGGAACCCTGCCAAGGGAGGCGGCATCCTGGGCATCCACCCTTGAGAATCCGGGACATGTTGCACACTCAGATCCGTGGAAAGGTCCTCACTATGGACAAGGCGAAGGTGAGGAGGAAGACCGTGGAGCTGTTGCTAGGGAATGCCTCAGTGAGGAGGAGATGCTAGATAGAACCTCAGAGATTTCTGGAAAAGGGCCAAGCGACCAGGAATGCTCTTCCCCAGCGGCATCTCAACATCAAGGAATCTGCGATGAATCGGGCAAAATCAGCTCTCATTCAGTCACTTCCAGTCCTCAGAATGAGGAACCCCAGGAGGTTTTAGAGTACGAGAGCGGGTCCTACAATCCGGATCCCTGTGATGGTCACACAGACCTGCAGGTCCAAGAGACCTGCGACAGGCACCTCATGGATTACAGAAATTCAGGGGAAACCACAGAAATTTCAGGTGGGCTGAAATTAACAAAAACTGTGTCTTTACCTGAAATGGATCTTGAGAAAACTGGAAAATGTAACGTTCTGGAACCAGAGAGAGTGAACCAAGAGCCACCCCATGAATGTCCCCAAAGCCCTGACATTTGGGAGGCCTCTATAGACAGTAACACGCAGGTCAGTTTACCAAGTTCTGAGATAACTAAAAATCCTGAAGTCGAGAGTAACGAAGACAGCCCTCCAGGAGCTGACCCATCAGGAAATTATCGCAGAGATAGTATTTCTAGTGAGTACACACATTCCAGCGCATCCAGTCCTGGCCTAAACGATTCTTCAGCCGCATTGCTTTCCTGGGACCAGGGACCCAATACAAGGCAACAGAAGCAGCAGCAAGATGATTGGAACCAACAGAATCACCAAGAATCTGCGCTAATTACTACTGACAGTCAAGTAGAAGTAATTACTGAAATGCAGGACCTGGAGAAAACCAGAATGGACAGGTTGGAAAAGAGCTTAGATCACAAGGTTCCTAAATTTTTAGAGATTTGGAATGACTCCTTAGATGGCGATTCCTTTTCCTCTTTATCCAGCCCTGAAACAGGCAAATATTCAGAATATTCCACTGCCTGTCAAGAAGGAAACCTAGTGGTTAGCCGTCAGGAGAAAAACGAGCATGACATTTCTAAAACTCTGCAGCCAGAGGAGGCCAGGTTCATGGCAACAAGCTCAGGTTCTGATGACGACAGCATAGGGGATGAAGAGTCAGGGGAGAAAGAGAGGCATCTGGGCACTTGTCAAGCTGCTAAGAGTGAACCCAGGGCTTGGGATTCACTGAATGACCCTAATAAGTTCTCGGCCACAGCTGATCCCAGTGATGAATTTTCTGCCTATGGAGGCAGTTCAGAACCAACAAAGTCAACTCCGTTCTGTGACAGTCAACCAAACAGCCCCGATCACTGGAGTTTCTCGCCACTAAAGGAGACTGAACTGCAGATCACGGCAGTGGAAAAGGAGAGGAGATCTCCGGAAACAGCGAGGACAGGAGATACCCTGTGGCAAATCTCCCCCCAAAGTGAATCGAAGAATGAGAATTACTCTAAATTGGAAATGCTTGGCTTCTCAGCAGAGAGCACTGAGTGGTGGAATGCCTCTCTACAAGGAGGACGACCAATTGAGAGTACATCGGAAAGGGAATTACCTAGCTCAAGTAGCGTGTTAGAGATGAGCTCTTCAGTGTACCAAAACTTGAGTCCCTGGGGAGTACCCATGCAGGGTGACACGGAACCCATGGAAACGCAATGTACCAATCCTTTCACTGAGGAACATCAGTCACCTTTCCTGGATAGCAATGAGGAGAACTCCCATGAGGAACTTTGGAACATTCAGCCAAGGCAGCCAGACCCAGAAGCTGATCAGCTTAGCCAGCTGGTAATCCTGCACCAAATTAAAGAGAAGGATTCCAGAGAGCAAAGCTCCGTGTCTTCTGCCGGTCAGGAACCGACTTCAGAAACACCTACCCAAGATCAGCAGTGTCAGAGCGCAGTGCTGTCCGTCTGGGGTCAGCCCGACCCAACATTTACTCTCACAGATGAGAATGGACGTGTGATGTCTAATGTTTCGATGGTTGAGTGTCAAGAAACAAATTGGTGGGAAGAAAGAAAATCATATCCGGATGAAATAATGAATTCAACCGTTGCCTCAGAAGATTTCCCCACTGTCAGTTCTTCCACCGAGTTGATAAAGAAGTCGGGTTCTGAATGGAATGTCTCTACCCCTAGTGAGGGCCCCCAAGGCACGTTTGTTCCAGATATTTTACATGGCAACTTCCAAGAGGGTGGGCAAGTGGTCTCAGCTTCGCCTGACTTGTGGATGGATGCTAAACAGCCCTTCAGCTTGAAAGCAGATGGTGAGAATCCAGATATACTGACTCACTGTGACCATGACAGCAATTCTCAGGCTTCCAACAGCCCTGATATATGTCATGATTATGAAGCAAGGCAAGAGACAGAGCGGCACATCCAGGCTGGAGTGGGACCTGGAGGGGTAGCTGGTGAGTTATATCTCCCTGAGCCAAAGACGGATGAAGAACCCAGTCCAGAGCCTGGGCAGGAATTTGTCCCAGGCAATCCAGAACGATCTTCTGAAGATGTGATTCCACTGCCCCCAATCAGTGGTCCGGTGGACACAAGGGGCTCGTCTCCACCTGCCTCTCACAAAGCTTCCCCTGAACCTTCTGAAATCAGTGGTGGAAATAATACAGATGTCCAAGCATCTGAGACAGGAGTTGCCCCAGATCCAGCACCAAATCTGCAGCTTGCCGACAGGACAAGCCCAATGATCGAAAATGTGGGAACGGGTATTTGTGTAACTCTCCACGAGCCGACTGTGGACAGCAACAGCTCGCCAATGTCAGAGGGCTTTTCCCATGGAAGCCAGACAGTTGCAGGAGCCTTGCTGGACCATGAGCAGCTCTTTGCTACCGAGACTTCTACTGCTGGTCCTGACGCCTTGCTGGCCTCAGACACTTGCCTGGATGTAAGCGAAGCCGCCTTTGACCACAGTTTCAGCGACGCCTCAGGTCTTAACACGTCCACGGGAACGATAGATGACATGAGTAAACTGACATTATCAGAGGGCAATCCCGACACGCCAGTTGACGGGGATGCGGGGAAGCAAGATATCTGTTCATCCGAAGCCTCATGGGGTGATTTTGAATATGATGTCATGGGCCAAAATATCGATGAGGATTTAATGAAAGAGCCCGAGCATTTTCTCTATGGTGGTGACCCTCCCTTGGAAGAGGACGCTCTGAAGCGATCGCTGGCACCTTACACACCACCCTTCGATTTGTCCTACCTCACAGAACCGGCTCTTGGTGCCCCATCAACAGACTCATCCCCTAAGGATGAGTCTCTGGGCAGCGAAACAGCTGAGATACTGCTTTCTGCCCTTCCCAATCAAAGAAGCAAAGAAAAGCATGAAGAAACCCAAAACAGCCAGCCTGGACAGCTGGTTGTGCTGCATATTCATGAAGGTCCTGAGCCAGAGGGAGCCCACTCCAACCTCGAGTTGTCTCCATCGAACATCGGCCGGGAAGTAGAAACAGATAACTCGGATTCACCAGCAGGTGGAGACATAGGACCACCAAATGGTAAGAAACAGCGTGGTCCTCCACCCCCCCCACCCCCCTCCCCCCCCCACCCCCACTCCCGGAACCTGCCCCTTTCGCTTAATTAATGTATTTGTAAACCAAGCTCTTCCTACCAAGGGGGTAAAAAGAGGAACTAACTGCATTTGCAGTGCATGCTTAACCAAATCCTCCATTAACAGCAGTAAATGTCTGCTGCTTTTATAATACCTCTCTTTGAGAGTGCCTGGGAAAATAAAACAGCTCTACCAAAAAAAATATATATATAAATATATATATATATATATATATATATATATATATATATCTTAAATTATCTCTCCTTAGATGAATCATTTGCAAAGATCACACATCACATAATGTGTTAATTCTGCCTTGTTCGCCCCTTCTCGCCTTCATCTTCCACTTCTAGGAGCCAGCGAGGGAGTGTCAGAGTTGGAAAAAGAAAAAGTAATTCCTATCAAAGAGCCTGAGCGGATAACACCAGAATACAGGGAAGAAAGGTACACAGAGAAGAATGAAGATTGTCACGTGCTACACATGGACTACATACTTGTAAACCATGAAGAAAATTCACCCCCAACACCCAAGGCCTGGGAAGCCAGAGAAAGCACATGTGAATCAGAAGAGTTTCCCACGGGTCCTGAAGAAACAGGGCTGCTGGGAACTCAGCCAGCAGGCCTCCCAGATTCCTGTCAGCCCTCCTCCTTCAGTAAAAGAGAAGATGGTTCTGTAGAGACAATGTCTCCCAAAGGTGATAAGAGATCATCTCTTGAGAGCCCTGGGCAAGACCAGAGCTGGATGGTCTTGGGTCACAGTGAGGAGGGCGATCAGTCGTTAGAAGCTAGGAACTCGGGGCCTGGAGGGTCTGGCCAGGTGGTAGAGCTGACCTCCCCTTGTGGCTTAGGTGAGGGCCCCCACATACAGGTTCTAGGAGGAATGAAGCCTGTGGAATCGTTAACACTAGAAGAGGCCCCTGGTCTGGACAGCCAATCCCGGAAGAGCAAGGGCCGAGGCAGGGCTGGCCCGGACGCGGTTCTGGGGCAGGCTGTCCGCCACGACAGTGAATGGGAAATGCTTCCACCTCAGCCTTCTCGGAAAAACAGGATCCTTGAAACAGAAATGGAGGAGGAAACAGAGTTTCTGGAGCCCAGAACGAGGAAACCGAGACCAAAAGGGTAAGCTGAAAGCTAGATTTATTTTTTTTACTGAAAAATATTGTATTAGAATCTGGGGAAATGGTGAGGGATTGTGGAATACGAAGAACAACTAGATGGTGGGAGCTTTGCTTCCAGGAGTGGCCAAGCACCATCCGTAAAAACAGCTGATAGATAAACATAAAGATAATGATGATTTGCGGCCATTTTCAGTCACAAAACAAAACAAAACAAAACAAAAACACTTCAGTTTCCATCCAGAGTCTGTACTTACCCTTCTGATACTTACCCTACTCTACCTACTCAATACCTATATTGCTCTTAAACAAGCAGTTGGAACCAGAGAAAGCAGGGCACTAACATTTTTTTTCATAGAGCACCAAACAGTTTGCTTATATTATCTCATTTAATACTTACAACAACCCTGATGTGGTTGGTATTATTACCTTTACTTTCCACACATCTGTGGGGGTTCCTTGAAGTAAGTAACCAGAGGGAACACTTGGATTTGAAGGTTTTTCACCTCTAGAACCAGTATTTTTCCAGCAGACACGCTGCCTATCTCACACAAAGGGCAAGTCTGGTTTTATGTCACAGCTAACTTACGAGGAGGGCTAACTAAGGAGACGCCACAGCAGGCTCAAAATCTTAGTGTGAAATATTCACTCCCCAGCTGGCTGAAAAATTGGCCAACAATCATCAGACTAGGGATTCATTCATTCATTCACCACATGGGGTCTGAGAGTCTGCTCTGTACGGAGTTTCTGGGTAGCCAGTTGGTATAAGAGAACGTCAGAGAACAGGATGTCATCTCTGCCCTCAAGCTTCCCAGGCCCTGTTGACACCATGAAAGGTTGTTCATTTCTTTTCATTTGTCCTGATGGAGCCCTCCTGCTCCCAGGGACGAAAGGCCAAACCGTGACAAGTTAAAAGGGAAGATCTTGTTTTCTCTAAAATGTAGCAGAAAAAAGATCTCTTTTTCCTACTCATTTCGGGAGCCTAAAGGACTGTGCCTACCACGGACTCACTGTGAGTCCAAGAATCTGGATCCCAGCCTAGCTCTGCCGTGACTGGCCATGTATGTTGGGATCAACCCTAGGCTTAAATTTTTTCCTCCATGAAATTGGTGGCCTGGGCTGGAGGACCTCAGGCCTTCCTCAAGTTCCCATTGGCAGGAGCCTCATTTGCGTGTAAACAGAATGTGTCCTCAAGAGCTTTGGTCTTCACAAATTTCCTCTCTCTCCCCAAAGGAATAAGAAAAGAAGAAGGAAAAGCAGTGGTAAATCAAGGGTTCTTAAAGGGCTGTAAAGAGTTAAAATCTCATATTCAAGGGCAGTTTCCTAAATCCAGACCTTTTCAGTTGGCCTAATCTTTCTTTTTCCTGTCAAGCTATTTCCTTCCAGAGAGCCCCCAGATCCGTTATAGAAAGAGGGTAGCAGATGGATCCCAGCAGCCCCGCTGGTGTTGTTATGGATGGAGCTCAGAACGCGGGCAGCCTTGCCTTGGCTGAGCTATTGTTTGGCTTCTGGTTGGCATTTTCATGCCCCTGTGGTCCAACAGATGAGACTGCTCCCTGGTGCCACCAGCCCCCTCTCTTGCGAGCAGATTTCTTTGCTCATATTTTTCTGCTCAGCCCCTGCAGTAATGACAATTTTCTCACAATTGGGGAAGGGGCAGTTTCCCTGCCGGCATCTGTATTATTACCTTTTGCATAAATAATTTACTCTCCACTGTGTTTGAAAGGTCCCTCTGTGCTGGATTTTGAGAGGGCATGGAGCTGTGGCAAACAGTGATTCTCTAAGTGGGGTCTTACAACCAGCAGCCTTGGGGCGCCCGGCTGACTGTCAGTAGAACATGGGACTCTTGATCTGGGGGTTGCGAGCTCAAGCCCCATGTTGGCGGTAGAGATTACTTAATTTTTTTTTTTTTTAATAAAAGCAGCAGCCTCAGAATCACCTGGGTGCTTGCTAGAAATGCAAGTTCCTGACCCTACTCCTCACTCTTCCTGAATCAAGAACTCCAGTTGGGGTCCAGCAATCTGTGCTTTAACACGGGTAACTCTGGTGCACGCTCAAGTTGGAGAACCACTGGTCCCAGTCCTCTAGTTTAAGAAGAGAGTGAAACACAGGTGAAGAAGTAGATACTAGTGTAACATGTAAATCAAAGTAGTTGATGACCAACGTGTGTGTAAATATACATAGGTATTATGAGCGTTCGCCACGGCCGGCGTACTGAGCCCCGTGTGTGCACTACCTCATTTTACCATGGCAGGAATTATACAAGGAAGAACACTGATGTTCAGAAAGGTTGAGGGGCGCCTGGGTGGCTCATTGGTTAAGCATCTGCCTTTGGCTCAGGTCATGATCCTGGGGTCCTGGGATCCAGTCCCGTATTGGGCTCCCTGCTCAGCGGGGTGTCTGCTTCTCCCTCTGCCTCTTCCTCTGCTTGTGCACTCGCTGTCTCGCTCTCTCTCAAATAAATACATAAAATCTTAAAAAAAAAAAAAAAAAAGAAAGAAAGAAAGGTTGAATCACTTGGTCTGGTTTCTAGTTAGAAATTGAAGACGCTGGGATTCTAATTTCAGTCTTTCCATGTCCAGAGTGTGTGTTCCTGCTAGTAAATTAAGAGGGGAGGCATCTGTGTTGGGCACCTTTATGGTGGAGGAACAAGAAACGGCTTATTATCTATCCACATCAGGAGATAGGGTACCCAGGGCCCCTGATACTTTAAAGGGCCCACATGAAACTTTGAGCTTCTTTTAATATCTAAAGAAAAAAATTATTATACTTCTTTGTGGATTATGTGTTTTTTCCTACCATTGCAGATGTAAAAGAAAGTTCTGGATCTTTTTTTAATGAAGGAAAGAGCTCGGGAAAGTAAGAGTGCCTAAGGCCCCACAAAGTCATAATGTGGCCCTAAGAGGTGTATTTCAAGATGGGCATTACAGGAAAGTCATAATGTAGAAAGGCAAAGAAGAGGGTAAGAGGTCAGCCAAGCTGTCTAGGAAGAGGGAGATGAAGGAAACCATGGACACAGCAAGATAGTCACAGAAGCAATATGAGATAGTCCTATTTTTCTGACTAAAAACCTGGAAACGTCTTCTGACATAGAATTTGGTCATAGGGCAGAACCAAGACTGTCCTGAAAAAAAAAAAAAAAAGTTTGGGCTTCAAAAAGAGATAGTATATGCGGATAGTATACGAAATATGACATACGAGCTAGGAATTGACTTCTAGCCCTCCCCACCGCACCCCGTCACTCAAAGTGCCCACCCTGGTTTGAGAGCTGCAGGCCATATTTCCAAAATGCGAGGAAGCCTCAAAAGGTGGCTTTTCTCCTTGTACTTCACCGGCTGCCTCTTGTTAACAGGATTGTGGAGTGTAGGGAGAGAAACACCCCCCCTTGGAATCTGCAGTGCTGTTTTCTGGTTCCTAGGATCAATCTTGCCTCTTCCCAGAGGCTCTGCCAACACCTTGGTCATCCTCCAGCTCTACACCCACCAGCCCAGGATCACCACCAACTCCCAAGACAGTGATGGATAAGCCTGATCTTTCTGGTGGGGTTACAGAGAACATCTGCACAGAAATCTGCCCCACACACTATCTTCTTAAAATGAAGAACCCTTTATAGGTTTCTTTTAAAGAAGGCATGGTTGCAAGAATGTCATGTGAGAAAAGGGTCATTTGATTACGTACTAGTCAAGGTTCTCCAGAGAAACAGAACCAACAGGAGCAGTAGGAGATATCCATCTATCTTTGATCTAGAGAGAGAAATGATTTTAAGGAATTGGAATTGGCCTGCCCAGGTTTAGGGGCTGGCAAGCCTGTAATCTGTAGGAGAGTCCAGTGGGCTAGAAACTCAAGCTAGAGTTGTTGCTGTCTTGAGTCTGAATTCTGCAGGACAGCAGGCTGGAAACTTAGCAGAGTGTCTGTGTTGTAGACTTGAGGAGAGTTTCTTATTTTTTGAGAAATTTCAGACCTTGCTCCCAAGGCCTTCAACTGACTAGACAAGGCCCACCCATGTTCTGGAGGATGACCTGCCTTACTCAAAGTCTGCTGATTTCAGTGTTAATCACATCTAAAAAAAAAAAAAAAAAAAAAAAAAAAAAAAATACCATCCCAGCAACATCTAGACTGGTGATCGACCAAATAACTGGGCACCATAGCCTCGTCAAGTTGACAAATAATATTAATAATTCTAGGTTATATTCAAAAGCCTGAACTAGCTATATGCTAAGTGAATTGAAACCATTAACATTTATAAACTCACCACCCTCTAAATTATACAAAAGTGGGTTGATCTATATACAAATATATTGGCTTTCTCTGGGCGTGGGGTAAGGAAATAGCTGTGCAGGGTGATAAATGGAAATAATGTCCAAGAGGAGGAAGTAAACTGACTCTGCTTGTCTCAGCTCTTGTAGATACACACAAGGGTGAGGGGCAGGGCAGTGGGAGTTAGAGGGGAGGCAGACGAGGTGGAGCTCTGGCACATGTGCTTTTGAAACAGTATTTAGAAATAACTTGATCCACCCAGGGGCACCTGGGTGGTTCAGTTGGTTAAGCATCTGCTTTTGGCTCAGGTCATGATCTCAGGGTCCTGAGATGGAGCCGCACAGTGGGCTTCCTTCTCAGTGGGGAGTCTGCTTCTCCCTCTCACTCTTCCTCTGTGCTCTCTTGCTCTTTCTCTCTCTCAAATAAATATAATCAAGAAAGAAAGAAAGAAAGAAAGAAAGAAAGAGAGAGAGAGAGAAAGAAGAAAGAGAGAGAGAGAGAGGAAGGAAGGAAGGAAGGAGGGACGGACCCGATCGTTGTATCCATGGAGCTATAGCTTGTCTTCTAGCTCTGTGAGGTGAGTTATTTGGTTCTCCCTGAAACTAAAATGACCTCCAAACACAATAGGTGTCATATTCCTCACAACTTGCTTCTTATGGTCATCTCTGTGCATTCTTTCTTTTTAAATTAGTAATGTTGACCTTTTTCTTCTGTCTGACAAGACTGCGGGAAATAACTCCCTTTTCTCCCTATGAGCGACCCCATTAAACCTTTATACAATTTCACAAGACCCTCTAAAGCCAGACGTTTTCTGTCTGGGACTTAGGGTTGAGGAATTAGAACATTGGGTCTTAAACCCACGTAAATGCTAAAAATGAAAAACGGGTAAAGAAATAATCTGTCGACTCTTTCTCTAGGGGTTGGGTAACGTTATGTTTGGGCTCGCAGAAGAATCAGGCTCTTTGAGCACATGCCTCCCCCTCCCTGGGTCTTGCTGTTTGGATGGGCTGCATCCCACTTCCAAACGTTCACCCTTTCTCCCAGGCCAGCCGAGACTCCATACATGACAGCCGTCCCTTGTTTATTCATGGTTATTTGGCTTTACCCTGAACCAAACCTGGAAGACCAAACTTGGCACTGACTCTGTGTTCATTTATTTTTGTAATTATATTTGATCACTTGGTGTGTTATGTTTGGTGGCTTGGTGGTGATAAATATATTCCAAGTTCTTTAAATCTGCAGTTTAACTCAGGCCTTAGTCTCCTTTTCAGAAAAAAAAAAAAATGTGGGTTTTTTTTTTTTCCCATGTCTCCCCACTAGCCCCCTGCTATGTCTCCACTTCTGGCCAGCCCTACCCAGAACAGACTTCAGATAAGTCTGGTCTACCCAGTAACCCTCTGAACTCAACAGGGTGAATTTTATTATCCCTACTTCATAGATCAACCAGCTCGGTAAATGAGCCGTTAACGTCATCCAGAAATGAGACTGTGGTAACATAAGGACTTGAACTTCTGTCTTCTCCCTTCCCGCCCATTGCTTGTCGATACGACACAGAGGCCAAAGCAATCATTTTTTACCACGTGTTCTATAGGTTGACATATTTCTTCCTATCCTCCCGTTGTCCCACTGAGAAATACATCACGTTTAATAGCCAACATTCCCAGAGTTATTTGGAGAGTAACTGAGCAGAACTCGCCTTGGCCTCTTCCCTCTGTCATGTGACCCACTGAGGCCTTCCCGCGCCTGAAAGCACATTTCACGCCACAGCTCATTCGTGATGGTTACTGCCCTGTCCGTGGGCTGCCCCCATCTGTGGTTTGTGGGGCCACCTCGAGCAGCCAGAGGCGAGAGGGCGTGAGGGAATCAAAGCCCTTCACTGTACATCTACGTTCCCCATATATTTATAGATGTGGTATTTTGTGGTAAAGGATTTTATAGCCAGAGAAGGCCATGAACACCAAGACGAGGTGGTACAAGTCAGCTGTCCCGTGGGAGGAACACCCACAGAGGAGCCCTTTGGTGTTGTGCTGGCTTCTAGTTTGAGGAAGAATCCAAGGTATTCCTCCAGCTGGAATGGTGAAATGTTAAAACTGATGTCAGGAATTTAAAAAAAAAACAAAAAAAAAAAAAAAAAAAAAAAAAAACCTCCATGAGAATTGATGGCATTTGAGGAAGAGGAGAAGTCATGGCTTACAAAAGCAGGATGCGTCAGTCTGTCAGAGAGCCAGCAGGAGAGAGAGGACACATTCAAATGAGGATAATTTGAGAAATATTTCATAAAGGGAGTATTTACAAAGATGGAGGGAACGTGTGAGGAGCTCACAGGAACGGTATAGTAGCTCAGGAATGGAAACGGGACGGCTGTTCTCGTTCCTAGGCCTCAGGGGCAAGGAGAGGTGCTTTCCAGAACTCAGAACAAGAATGTTGGGGTTTTCGTGAGGATAGCCCTGGCGGAGAGTTGGGGGGCATGGTCAGCCGGGGGCCTTCCCTCGGATGGGAAGCCAGAGGAGTGCAGCTCCCTGCCTCCCCGCTTCCTCCCTCAGAACTCCCACCAGGTTCCCCAAAGCCAAGCGGGATTCAGAGCCTCCTGGGGCCCAGAGCAAGAGGGAGAAAGTAAGCCAGTGAAGCCGAAGCAGCACACAGATGTTATCGTGCACAGCTGGCTGGATTAGAAAGCCGTAGAACCACAGCTTCGGAAAAGTGTGCTGAGATCTGTGCACGTGCAGGGTCGTTGACTGTTTCTCCAGTGCAACAGAGGACCTGTTTCCAAGATCCAGGGGAGAGCTCTCTTAGGACAAGCGCCATCGAAGAGTCGCCCCAAGATTGGGTCCAGCTTTGCAGAAACCCAGGTTGTGCCAATGGAAGAAATGAGGATGTTACCTTCCCCCACCATGTTAACTTTTGGTTAAGGGCTGTGGCTTCTTTTAATTGTCAGCCTAAGAGAGTTTTGTTCTAGGTAACGGCCTGGCAGGAAAATTTTTAATTCACTCCCATAAACTATCTCAAAATGTTGATCAACTCCAAATCAAAAACTTATGGAAGATGGAGTCCAACACACGTGCGTACAAACACACACACACACACACATGCGCGCACACACACACTACTCAACCTTACATGGCAGCCCCGCCCTGGTCGGCCCACTCCACTCCTATCTCCTCCTGTCAGCCGGCTCCTACAATCCATACTCCATTCACTGGCTTGAGTGAAGCCTTTCAAATGTAAAGATCCTCCTTTCACCACCCACTTTCTTTTTTTTTTTTTA